>NC_057805.1:34796656-34802476 GCF_018294505.1 Triticum aestivum
GTGTCGCGCGCCCGTTGGCTCGGGGTGGTGGCGGCTCCGTCCGGCGCGGTACGGACACGTCCGGTGCGCGGAGGGGCGGATCTAGGGTTTTATCTGCGCGAGGATATCGGGAGAGACACATATTTGTAGGTAGAGGGAGCTAGGAGGCTCCAAATGGAGTGCGGATTTCGCCCGCGCGATCGTGATCGAACGACCTAGAGCATGGAGGTGAGTTTGTTGGGTTAGTGGGCTGTTTGGAGGGGGGTTTTGCTGCAACACACAAAAGGACTTTGCGGTTACCCGGTTAACCGTTGGAGCATCAAACGACCTCCAAATGGAACGAAACTTGACAGGTGGTATACCAAGGCCACTTGACAAGACTCGGTCCATTCCGAGAACGTTCTACACCCTCTCATGAAAAGAAAACAAGAGGGGTGCGCCGGTGCATGTGGGAGTGTCGGATTGCAAAACGAACAACGGGGAAAATGCTCGGATGCATGAGATGAACACGCATGCAAATGAGATGCACATGATGACATGATATGAGATGCATGACATGAAAAAAATGCAAAACGAAAAACAAACCCCGACCACGAAGGAATATCATAACACATAGCCGAAAATGGCAAGAGTTGAAGTTACAAATATGGAAAGTTACATCCGGGGTGTTACAACGATAATGATATAGCCGATTAGGCTAGGAATGACTTGAAGGATTATTAAACTCATAAGCAACAAAAATTACTTAGGATTATCGAACCGGAATACGGAATCGGTTCACATATCGGTGTTCTCGGTTGACGACAACCCAGAACCCAGGAAAATTGGAATCAGTGATAAATAACAGTTAATGAAGAACCCATAAGAAGTTATGCATTTCCATGATATTCTTGACATACCAGAGTATAATACTCGATGGTAGATCAAAGTAAAGGTTGGACAGGTGTAATGATCTTCAGAAGACAAGTACTTCAACTTGTATGAGAATTGGTATTTAAAGGAGAACATGGCCGGAACCACGATTGCAAAAGGGATCAATTCATAGCCACGAGATGATACTCTATCCAGGGGTAATTATTTTTACTTGAAGCTTCCATGATAAGATTTGCATTGTGTCCATGGGCATGAACACAAAGGTTCAAGGTCAACTCCCACTTCTTCAATGCATAACCTTCCATTCACTTCTCGTGTTTCAAAAATGACATTAGTGTTGAAAATTTTACCTGTTGAAATACCAGATAAGTATAACCCAGGATATCTTTTGGGTTCACATGGATTAAGGAAGCCATAGGTTCAACCCATGAGGGCATCTTACAAACATATACCACAAGTTTCAATAGTAAATATCACCAGCTCAAAAGTAGAGTATGGTTGGCCAAATCAGAGAATGGGATTTACCAATGGCATTATGTTCAGAGAAAGAACTTCTTGAGGTTTTTTTGTATACGAAGGACACTGTCGGATGATAATTCAACAAAGGATCTGACGGTCCATAATGGGCTGATGTGAGCATCGGCACACGACCAGAGGACGAAACAAAGCAAAGGCTTTGGATTATAGAAACAACTAGCTAATTTAAAGCTCAAAGGCAAAGGAATTAAGATTTCCAATTCAAGGGATCAGGAGTAAGGGCTCTGATTAAGGATGAATAAGTCGAGCAGGCTTAGGATACAATCGACGGTAATTTGATTGGTCAAGAACCAGCTCCCGTTCAAAATGACATCTGAGCCAGAAGGATGAATTTCTAGGATCCGATTGAGGATTGCGAGCATTCGCAACATATTGAATCAACAGACTCAAAATGACAGTGACAAAGGATGCTCGTGAATATTGCTAGACATATGGAAAGTATCCATAATGCAAGCAGACAAGCATTTCAAGAGCCATAGGCAAATGAGGATTCTCGAAAGATCGGATAGTATTTCGAAGAATTTTGTAAAACACATGAACAACCGGGGATGAGCGGATACTCGGTAAGAGCGAGAATTATCCGTAGGGGTATTCAGGTGGCAAAGAACTGCAAGGCAGTAGGCACAAGGTATTCTCGGAACAATAGAGAATTTCGGTGTATCATGTAATAACAAGATCAACTGGGGATGAATGTATGAACGACAAATGTAGGTAGTTATCCCTAGGGATATATCGGTGATAGGGAATTGCAAAAGCGATGGCACAAAGTCTCTAGAGAACATCATAGAGTATCCTCGGAATCTTCTGGTGCAGCAGACGATCATCGGTATTGAGGTGCTCTCCGGGTGAAAGTGACCACGAGACCCTAATGTTAGATTTAGCAAAATTCATTTAACCCGAATAGAAGAGATTTCAGAGTCCCGGAGTAAAGATCGAGGAGTAAAAGATCCTAATACCACCCAAATGGTGGCGTGGGCCCGTAAGCCACACAACCATGTTAGTAAAAGTTTTTCAATGACTAGACTCAACTTCGGCCAAGGAGTTGGAAAGGGGGATTCCTACAGGCAGTCGGCTCTGATACCAATTTCTGACGCCCCCGATTCAATCGTACACTAATCATGCACGCAAATGTGTACAATCAAGATCAAGGACTCACGGGAAGATATCACAACACAACTCTAAAAACATAAATAAGTCATACAAGCATCATAATACAAGCCAGGGGCCTCGAGGGCTCGAATACAAGTGCTTGATCATAGACGAGTCAGCGGAAGCAACAATATCTGAGTACAGACATAAGTTAAACAAGATTGCCTTAAGAAGGCTAGCACAAACTGGGATACAGATCGAAAGAGGCGCAGGCCTCCTGCCTGGGATCCTCCTAACTACTCCTGGTCGTCAGCGGCCTACACGTAGTAGTAGGCACCTCCGGTGTAGTAGGAGTCGTCGTCGACGGTGGCGTCAAGCTCCTGTGCTCCAGTATCTGGTTGCGACAACCAGGTAGAATGGAAAGGGGGAAAAGAGGGAGAAAAGCAACCATAAGTACTCATCCAAAGTACTCGCAAGCAAGGATCTACACTACATATGCATGGTTATCTATGTAAAGGGGCAATATCGATGGACTGAACTGCAGAATGCAAGAATAAGAAGGGGATAGCTAGTCCTATCAAAGACTACGCTTCTAGCAGCCTCCATCTTGCAGCATGTAGAAGAGAGTAGATGGTAAGTTCACCAAGTAGCATCGCATAGCATAATCCTACCCGGCGATCCTCCCCTCGTCGCCCTGTGTGAGAGCGATCACCGGGTTATATCTGGCACTTGGAAGGGTGTGTTTTATTAAGTATCCGGTTCTAGTTGTCATAAGGTCAAGGTACAACTCCGGGTCGTCCTGTTACCGAAGATCATGGCTATTCGAATAGATAAACTTCCCTGCAGGGGTGCACCACATTACCCAACACGCTCGATCCCATTTGGCCGGACACACTTTCCTGGGTCATGCCCGGCCTCGGGAGATCAACACATCGCAGCCCTACCTAGGCACAAAAGAGAGGTCAGCACGCCGGTCTAAATAATATGGCGCAGGGGTCTGGGCCCATCGCCCATTGCACACCTGCACGTTGCGAGGGCGGCCGGAAGCAGACCTAGCCCCCTTAATACAAGAGCAGGCTTACGGTCCAATCCGGCGCGCGCCGCTCAGTCGCTGACGTCACGAAGGCTTCAGTTGATACCACTACGTCGAGTGCCCATAACTGTTCCCGCGTAGTTGGTTAGTGCGTATAGGCCAGTGGCCAGACTCGGATCAAATACCAAGATCTCGTTAAGCGTGTTGATTGAAGTATCTGCGAACGCCGACCAGGGCCAGGCCCACCTCTCTCCTAGGTGGTCTCAACCTGCCCTGTCGCTCCGCCACAAAGATCCACACAAAGGGCCGTTGGGACAAATGTCCTTTCAGCCCCCAATCCGTGGATCACTTGCGGGTACTCTACGAGCCGACCCGACTTTAGTCACCACATGTATCATGTATAAAGTATATAGTATATACCCGTGATCACCTCCCGAGTGATCATGGCCCGATAGTATAGCATAGCAGACATACAAGAATGTAGGGCCACTGATGGAATACTAGCATCCTATACTAAGCATTTAGGATTGCAGGTAAAGGTAACAACAATAGTAGCAAGGACAAGCTATGCATCAGGATAGGATAAACGGAAAGCAGTAACATGCTACACTACTCTAATGCAAGCAGTAGAGAGAAGAATAGGCGATATCTGGTGATCAAGGGGGGGCTTGCCTGGTTGCTCTGGCAAGAAGGAGGGGTCGTCAACACCGTAGTCGTACTGGGTAGCAGCAGCGTCGGTCTCGGTGTCTAGCGAGAGAAGAGGGGAAAGAAACAATAAATATAATGCAAACATATGCATGACGATGCATGACATGACACTGAGCGGTGCTAGGTGTGCCGTAACGCGGTAGTAGGTGATACCGACTAAGGGGGGAAACATCCGGGAAAGAATCCCCGGTGTTTCGCGTTTTCAGACAGATGAACCGGAGGGGAAAGTTGCGTGTTTGCTATAGTAGGGATGTGTGGCGGACGAACGGGCTAAGTATCCGGATTTTCTCGTCGTTCTGAGCGACTTTCATGTACAAAGTATTTTCATCCGAGCTACAGATTATTTTACATTAATTTTTAAAGTTTTAATCAATTTCTAACATTAGTGTATTTAATTCAATTCGAATTATTAAGTAGTTATTTAGTTAAGTGCACCCAGTATTACACCCAGTCAGAGACTGACTGGTGGGTCCAGTCAACTGCTGACTCAGCAGTCAAAGTGGACCAGGTCAACAGTGAACAGTGTAGGTGGGGGCCATCTGTCATTGGCTAGGTGATACACAGTCAGCACTTTGACTGGTCAAGGTGGGGTCACATGTCATAGACAGTGGCAATATTAACAGAGTTTATTTAAACTAATTAACTTAATTATTCAGGGTGGGGCCTAGTGGTCAGTGGGTCAAATTGCTAACAGATTTTATTAGAGTTAAACCTAATCGCTACAGTTGCAAGGCCCATCGTCAGTGGCTATCAGGATTAGTTTAATTAGCCTGTTAACTATACCCATGATTAATTAGGTGTGGGTCCCATTTGTCCGGTGCAGAGGGCATCAATAGCAGATGGATTAATGGTGCCACGTCAGCGCATTGGTGTTTAGTCCTCGGCAGCCACAGTAAACGGCAGAGGCTCGCCGGAGTTGCGTTCCGGTGACCATTTGGTCACCCACGAGCATCTGTAGGACGAGCACGTTGGCGCGCATCGAGTTGGGCTAGTGGTTGGTGCTGGAGGTGTCGAGATGGACACCGGCGATGAGGTCTAGCGGCAGCCGAAACAAGACCTCGACAGATCCGGTGAAACAAGAGGAGATCGTGCGAGAAAAACGGCCAGGCTACATCCCAGGGCATCCACAAACACGACGGCAGCAGTGTTTCGTCCAGTGGTCAACGCAACGACGACAACAAGCTTGGCCACGGCGTCATGGCCACGACCGGCTCTCGGCTTCGGTCACGGCTAGCTGGCGACGCGTGCGAGGCAGGGAAGAGAGGGGAAATAGGGCGGCGCTCACATCGATGATGAGGAGCAGCTCGAGGCAGCCGGAGGGAGACGGCGGCGCGAAGTAGGCCGGCAAGAGGAGGCGAGGTTGGCGACGGCGGGCGTCGGGGCGCCGGCATTGGGTGGCGGCGATGTCGGGGCTGCCTCCCCTCGATCTAGACGGGATCGAACAGAGTTGGGGCGGGGGAGAGGTGGTCGGCGAGGAGGAGGTCGAGGACGGCCGGTGAGGAGGGAAGGTCCGGCGAGGGGCGGTGTTGTCGTGCCCCGATCCAGATTGGATCGGGGGGAGGAGACGAGGGAGCGAGAGGGGGAGAGATCTGGGGGAGAGT
>NC_057805.1:34802818-34847246 GCF_018294505.1 Triticum aestivum
TGAGTCCCATCCATGTCCGATGATAAGCAAAAATCATCCATTTCGTTGTCCTCAACAAGGTAGTCCACATCATCCATTCTAGCCTGAGTGTGCCGTTCTTCCGAACCCCTTCAAATGGTCGTTTGTGAATTTCCTTAGGCTGGTATAGAGAGTTCCAATGATCTCTGTATCAAAACTAATTCTTTTTGCCAATTAAGGGAATAATTTTACGAGTCACCTCTCCCAAGGTTCCCCGTTATGGGATCATGGTCATTGTTTCCTCGCTACTTTGAAACCCTCGTCAAATTGTTTCTTCTGTCCCTCTTGATTCATGTTTTGCCTCTCAGCTCCAGAGATGTTTCTACGTCTCATTCCGTGAGTTGATCTTGTGATCATTAAGATGATCCTAAGTTCCTCGAACCTCAAGAAGATCGATTCTTCTAAAATTCTCCCTTTCTTCTCGTTGTCATGTTGGATGTAGTCCTCAAGCAAGACGTCGAGATCAAGGTGATGCAATGAATCAACATCCTCGAGAAGACATCTAGATCGTGAAGATTGTATTAACTTGTGTCCCTCTGTCTTCTTACCTCATGACTTGAATCTCGGGACGAGATTCTTGTTTAGTAGGGGTGAGTTGTCACATCCCTAGATCTGGTTTGCACTAGGCTAGCCCTTCATGTGTCCATCATGTTTAAATTTATCAGAAAGTTGAAATGGGGATGACAGAACCCCCCAGCACCCCCTTAATCCAACTAGGGTTTACTAAAATCTTTTTCAATGAACCTGAAATGCCCTTCTAATATGTTCATCATCTTTGCCTTGGTCTAGAACCTATGACAAAAATGGTGCACACTTTTCTAGGACATCATAAGGTCACTGGATTAAATCATATGTTATTTGCATTTGGACATTTAAATGCTATAAAATATTTTAGATGTCCAAATAATCATAATCTAAAATGTTTACTGTTGGATATACTCTAAACAGTAGCCATGAGTAGTTTCATGATTTTTGAGAATGTCTAGGTATTTTTAATAAAGTCCTGAATCTACAGAAGAAATAGAAAACTGAAACAATAGAAAAAAGAGAGCGAGAAAGCACTTACCTGGCGCTCACCTGGCTGGCCCAGCCCACCTGGGCTCCCTGTCGCCTCCTCACGCCAGTAGGCGAGGGAGGGTGGCCACCGCGCGCCGGCACGCGCCCGAGCCACCTCCTACTTCCGCCGCTTCTGGAGCCAGCCCCGAGTGCCACGCACTCCCCCTCGCCCCCCTGCACCTCTCCTCTCTCCCCTGGACCCTAACCCCTCCTCTGCAACCCTCTCGCTCGCAGCACCGAGCGGAGCTCGTCGCCACCGTCGCCGCTCACCATGGCCACCGCCTCCCCCTCGCCTCACTGACCTATCCACGAGCCCCGCCACCGTATCCTACGCCTTCTGCACCGATCCAAGCAACGCCGGAAGCCCCGAATCGCCGTCCCCGCCGTCTTCTTCAACCTCGGTCCGCTGATATCGCCATCGCTGCCCCGCTTGCTCCGGACCGTCTCCGAGCTCGCCGACCTCCTCGTCCGACTCGTCGTGAGCCTCTGACCCCGTCCATCCCTCTCTTCTTCCCCGTAGGCCGTTGTAGCTACCGGACCGCGTATGCGCGAACCTGCCGCCACCTGCGCTCACCGGCGACGCGACTCCGGTGACCAAATGGTCCGCCCGACGCGTCCAACCCACTCACCGCATCGCGTAGGCCCCGCTAGCGCCTCAGCTCGCTAGCTCGCGCACCGCAGCACTGGTCGCGCTCACGGCCGAGCTCCGGCCACCGCGGCCGAGCTCCTCGCCGTCGCTACCGGCCACCCTAGCTGCAGACACGGCCACCGTTGGACGCACCGCGTCGTGGCCGTTCCAACTGGACCAGCCTCGCTTGCTCCCGTCGCCGGAATCGCCGGAACGACGAACGCCGCCGCCTCTGCTTGCGCCGGCGTTGAGTCGCCGGCAGGTTTTGACCCAGTTGACCCGGGTTTGACCACCATTTGACCTCCCCTAGGTCGCTGACAAGTGGGCCCTAGCCCCAGCTAATCCTAGTTTAGTTTTTAGTTAAGTTTAATTAACTCCACTGACATTTTTTAGTTAGTAGTAGTTTAACACTAATTAACTTAGATTAGTTAGTCACTGACATGTGGACCCCACACGTCAGGTTTGACCTGGACAGGTCCTGTTGACCGCTGATATCATAGTGACATCACCCTGACGCAATGCTGACGCAATAAATCTTTTACTGGATTTATTCTTATACAGGAAATTCCAGAAAATGCCCAAAACTTCTAAAAATCATAGAAATTAATCTGTAACTCCAAATGCAAAGATTTATATATGAAAAATGATCAGAAAAATCCAATCTTTCCATCTGTAATGGTTTCATGCATGTCAGGGCACTTTAAACTTGCTGTTTAAGTGAAACAAGCTAATGCATTAATATGACTTCATATCACGGGCTTTCATTTGAATCTTTGATTCAAATGGACTCAAACCAACCTGAGAATGCATTAGCCAAAACACACCCATATTGCCATGTCATAGCATGCATCATATTGTTGAATATTGCCATGTGATGATTGTGTTCCGATGTGTCTTTCGTGGTAGGTTCTGCCTCCGAGGATACCCACGAATATCTGACTGAAGGGCAGTATCCTACTACCACTCCATCAGGCAAGCAAAACCCCCTTGTTCATTCCGATACAATCCCAGTCTCTCGCTCCTGCTCTCTTTTACTTCATTAGGACAACAACGTTTCAACTGTTACATGTTGCGGTAGTTGAACCCCTTTCCTCTACATGACCTGTCATTGCCACAGTAAATAGATGAAACCCACTAGCATGAGTAGGAGTTGTTTGAGCCCTGATGTGCCTACTCATTCATGCTTGTTTTTCATGCCTGCTATTGCTTAGAGTTGTGTCAGGTCTGATTCATCGGGGATGAGTTGGAAAGTTGTGAACATGTCCTACTGTTGAGAGCTAAGTGTGTGAACACGATTTGGTAAAGGTAGCGGTGAGAGGCCATGTAGGAGTACATGTGGGTTGTCTCATTGAAACCGTCCTCAGGAACTGAGTTCTGTGTTTGTGATTTATGAACAGTTACTACCACACATTGGGTTCCGGTAACTCGACCCCTCTCGGCTTATTAACCGCCTCGATCTCTGTCCAGGAGTTGCAACTAGTTTCTGGTGTTTGTAGGTTGTGTTAGTAGTCTACCAAGTGGCACCCGGTACAGCTGGGCTTGGGACAGACTAGGCACCATGGCATGGTGTACCAAGCGTAAATCCATCCGTCGAGGTGGGCTTGGGAACCCTGCACACATCGTTTGGGGTCGTGAGCGACACCCCTGCCAGATCTCCTTGCAGATGGAACCCGAATAGGCGATAAACCTTGACTAGAGACTTGTGTGGTTAGTCAGGTCGTGGCCGACTCCCTCGCTAGGCTTCCGCTTGAAGGTTGCCGAGATACACGACGTGTACATGGTGGTAAGTGGCGAGAGCGTGTGTGAAGAAGTACACCCCTGCAGGGTTAACATCATCTATTCGAATAGCCGTGTCTGCGGAAAAGGACTACTGGGTTGCCTGTACAGTTCATAGACAAGTGAAAGTGGATACTCTAAAATGCGCAAGATAAGCATGAGTGCTATGGATGGCGTTCTCGTAGATAGACGGGAGCGGATCCATAGTGGTGTATTGAATGGTGAATATGTGGACTCGTGTGCGCCACCTCAAAAGAGTTACTTGCGGTCGTAGTTCAGGATAGCCACTGAGTCAAAGCTGGCTTGCTGCAGTTAAACTCCACCACCCCCCTTTGTTGATACCGATGCGTATGTAGTTAGTTCTGATGTAAGTCTTGCTGGGTACATTTGTACTCACGTTTGCTTAATTTATGTTTTTGCAGAGAGACTTCAGACTCGCTAGTAGTTCCGTGTGGACTTCGACGTTTAGCTTGATACCTCAGCTACGATCTTGTGCCCTCGGCAGGATCTGGTAGATAGTCAGGCTTCTCAGCCTTTTTCATTTGTAGATGTCTGTACTCAGACATGTTAATCTTCTGCATGTGCTTTGACTTGTATGCTCTGAATGTTGGGTCATGAGACCCATGTTTGTAATATCTCGCTCCTCGGACCCTATTGAATAAATACTTTGAGTCGTAGAGTTTTGTTGTGATGCCATGTTGTATTTACACATATCGAGCATATTTTGTGTATGATTGAAATGCTTGGTATGTGTGGGATCCGACAACCTAGTTGTTTATCCTTGGTAGCCTCTCTTATGGGGAAATGTAGTCTTGTGCTTCCATGAGCCATAGTAGTCCGCTACAGCCCGGTTCACCGGAGTCCTGGTAGCCAGCACTACTACTCCGGAACACTTGACTGGCCGGCATGTGATTCACTTCGTTCCTGTGTCTGTCCCTTCGGGGAAATGTCACGCGGTGACATCCGGAGTCCTGCCTAGCCTGCTACAGCCCGGTTCACCAGAGTCTTGTTAGCCCAATGCTACAGCCCGGATTCACACGCTGCTGACCGACATGCTCGATGTTGATTCATGTAGGCATGTCCCTGTAAGTTAGTGCCACTTTGGGTTCACGACTAGTCATGTCGGCCCGGGTTCTCTGTCATATGGATGCTAGCGACACTATCATATACGTGAGCCAAAAGGCGCAAACGGTCCCGGGCCATGGTAAGGCGACACCCGTGGGAATACATTGCGTGAGGCCACAGAGTGATATGAGGTGTTACCGGCTAGATTGATGTGACTTGGAATCAGGGTCCTGACAGCTTTGATATCAGAGCCTGACTGCCTGTAGGATTACCAAGCCAAACTAGTCAAAGTTGAGTCTAGAAATGCTTTAGTTATATATGGGAATTGATTGTGGATGGGAACGTAAGGCTCTTTTTACTCCTTATACCTTATGCCCTTCTGATTCGAGTCATCCTATCTTTCCTACGGGGTTAAGGCACTAGGCTTCTCATCTTTCTATCAGGATCACGTCTTACTAATCTGTAGACTTATAGGATTAATGGATTCAAGTCTTAGTGCAGTTTCTACTACTTCCGTATGTTCATAGCTGGCGTCAGAACCTTGATATTGTGATGTTGAGTGGTCATGCCACTATTTTGCAGGATGTCTCAAATCTTTTTGAGCATTTACAGCCGTTATCCTGTCCGAGTCATCCCAGGTTTCTTGATAGTCTGATGCATTTGCAACTCCCTTCTTTCCGTTCCCGATGTTCCTTTGGGCCAGATTAACCACACTAACTGGTGCGTTGAGGTACTCTATTGCCTCGACATATATGTTGGAGCTATTATTATGACCCTAGGTGTCTTAGGGAGTCACCCACTAATCTAGCAACGCTTTATATTCCCAGTGTGATGATTCTGGCCATCAGTCTCGAAAGCATCCCGTGATGCCATTTAGTTAGTAGGCCTTCTATTTCTGGGTTCTTGAACCCGAGATTCACCCTACTTACCTCATGCTGATAGTGTTGCTAGTTCCTTTAGGATATTAGTAACCTTTGCGATAGTCCTTGAAGTTCGTGGTATTTCCTTCTTCCAAATACCATAAACTACTTATGGCAGAAGTTCCTCGTTGAACCGAAAGATCACAACCAGAGTGCTTTGATGAGTTCTCGACTCTATGTTGTTGCTCTGCCAGTCCTACCTTTCTGCATGGGTTATCCGGAAGAAATATGTTGAACTCATTCGACATGCTAATCTATGCACCCACAACTCAGAAAGTGATATGTTCCTTTGAGTTGTCCCTCTTCACTTATATTCCGACCTTCATCTATCAATTGATAGTCAAGGGTATGTGTGTGCGATCGTGTTCATCAATGCCTATTATTCTTGTGGTCCGTCAAGCCGTTCTATTTCAGAATGACTAGGAGAAACAAACTCCAGTACCTCATCCATATCCAGGACTGGGTCAAAGCAGTTGTATTCCGCAGATCAAAATGCAACCCAGCTTTTGATTCTGTTCTACCCTGAAGTATTGCCCTCTTGATGTCAGGAATGTCATGATAATTGCACCAACTCTTATGAATTCTTATGTAGTGATACTTCTCGCCATCATCATTCGCTCCTCGGTTTCGTGTTGTTGCAACCGGAATACCGACAAGTGAACCGTGATGTGTGAAATCAATACTCCTAGCACTAGTTGCTTGGTAGTAAATAGACAATATTCTCATTCTTAGCGTGTTGGTTATTGAGTCATCATTCTAAGATAGATTGTGCTACCTAGTCCTTATTTCTGGTGCACTCATTGATCAGTGAGTTAGGATTATTCAATCCCTTGCTTACTTGATCATATCGTCTTGCTCTGAAAAGCAAGATTGTTCTCGAGCTTAGTAACATATCGGTGGTTCGTGATGTTCTGAATATCTTCTCGGAAGTATTACCAGGTTGTCACCTGACCGCTATGTTGAGTTCATGATCTTGTTGGTTTTCTTCCAAACCACCGTGTCGGGGATATACCCTGCGGTATGACCCGGCCGGAAGTATGACCCGGCCGGACTTGGCGCTTCACCGTGACCCCCCGGAGGACTGGCGACTCACGGGTCTGGCGGGTCACTGTCAGACGATTCACGAGCCTGATGACTCACGGATGACCCCGACGGCGGGTCAGATAGAAGACTAGGCCCAAGGCCCAGAAGGCCGGCTCATGTGATGGTGGGCCGGCTTAAAAGGAAAGGGATGACGAATATTTCCTTTACGCGGAAGCAAGACCCGGACTTGTATTCAACTTGTAAGAAAAGATAGACTAGTCCTAGTCCTACTAGGACTCCGCATGTAATCCGCCCCTCTGACTTATATAAGGAGGGGCAGGGCACCTCAAAGAGGGACAAGACAGAAACAATCTCTAGGGCTAAACACCAAGAGCCGGTTCCCGGTGACTCTCCCCTGATCATAATGAGACCTAGCCTCAAGCAGCATGTAGGCTTGTTACCGGATGATGTTTCCCGGGGCCCGAAGCTGTCTAAATCCTTGTCTTGTGTTGCGTCTCTCGATTCCGCCCAACCCCTCTCAAGCTACCACATAGATGCGTTGGCCTCGCGACTAAGTCCTAACACTAAGGACATCCGCCGTGACAATTCCACGACAGTTGGCGCCCACCGTGGGGCTCGCCCACGGTGGTGTTGAGTTCTTGGAGGGATTTCTTCAAGGATCGTGGAATTTGTTATCAGCCAAATACTGAAAAGCCGGCGCGCAAAGCTCTATTCTAGATCAAGAGGATAAGAGTTGCGTGGCCGAGACCGACAGGAAATCCATCAACTACTTCAATCCGGTCGGCGCGTCGATGTACTCGGCAGCTCGTCACGCGTGTTTTACCTGTAACTTCATGCGTGGTTCACCTTTACCTGACAGCAGCCACGGGCCAAAGGTGGCCGCAGTTGTCGTTGCTATTCTAGATTTGATGGGTTGTGTCCCACGTAAAGATCAAAGCTGCTACTACTTGGTCTACTAGTACTATACTTCTAGTACACGGTTAATATCATGAATGATCTCTCCAATCGTTTATCAACTAGTACTACTTGAAGCAGTACGCGCGGAGCAGATCAAGGTCTTCATGCTTGTAGGAAAATTATTGTTGATGGTCCAACAAGGGCAAGAGTATTGCACGGTGGCTGTGTATAACATGGGAAACTATTGGGATCAAGTCGGACTGCGCCAGGGGAAGCCACGATCCGGAAACGGGGCCGAACACGTTTTAGACTTTTACACCCGCCTGTGTGACGCCCGGCGGCCAGATCCGCCAGTCTTCGCTGAGCCGGCACGCTGCCTCCATAACCCCGTGCCGCCTTGAGCCGCCGTTGCAAGCCCGACCTCAGTCTGTCCTGCTATGACCGAGTAACCGTCATGATCTCTGCCTTTGTCGCGGCTGAAGCCGCCTTGCTACTGCCGTTTACCTAGAGCCGGCCTGCTACCTCATGCATTTGATGCCGCGCCTGGGAGCTGCCCTCAGCCTCGCTCCACCAACTTCTGTCGAGCTGCCGCCTTAGAAAGGTCCTGCCACGGTCGCCATCTCTGTCTCACTGCCGGAGCGTGCGCCGAGCCGCTGTTTCCACCTCATCCACAGCTGTGACCCGCCGCGGTTGAGCCGCCCCCGCGCAACTCCACCCTCGAGTTACTGGCCTTGGTGTTGAACCGCCGTCATTGAGTCGCCCTGTGGTTTTGCTTGAGCCGCCATCCACCTTCAGAACGCTGAAGCTGTTGTCCGCCTCCGATGTGGCCCGCCTCTACCGGGTCGCCGCGCGCTCGTGTCAGCCTATGGTCGTCACCCACCACCACGCCTTGCCTCTGGCTGTGCCCCTGCATGCTCGCCTGAAAACGGCTGGCTATGGCCTGAAGAAAGGAAAGTGGTAGAGTGTGGATTTTATACTAAAACTGAAACGGGGGAGAGTGCAGCAGGTGCTATTCCAAGGAATTAACAAGGCTTTGCATCATGGCCGAATATTTTAATGGCCAAGTGGACCTAGAGACAGGGTCTGCGTACGGAGCTGTCACCTAAATAAAATCAGGTGATATTATCATATATATATATTTTGGTTAAGTATATGTTGATTTCTTTCGACAAACAACTACTCCGGCCTGCTGTATTTTTTGTACGCAGGACAATCATGTTTATACTGCGGGTATGGGGTGCGAGCTGGCAACATTATGTACCAGCGTTTGTCTGTGCCATACTACCCGGGGAATGGACGTGCATAAATCGCCGCACTTGCGGCCTAGTCTACATTGACTCATCGGGACCGCGCCTGCAGTCGGTTCATTCAACCGTACCCGCGCCGACTCAACTGTCCGCATCCACGGCCGACTTGTCTGTCCGCACGGCTTGGAATGCCACGGCTGACTCACGCGTCCGCTCCATCTTCTAAATGTCGCGGTTGACTCCGATATATATATCAACAAATCAGAGCCGCGTCTGTTCACACAAGCTGTCCAATGGCCATATGCGAGCCGTCCCCGCTATGTTGAGCCGCCGGGGTCGCGTTGAGCCGCCTCTATCGCGATAAAACAGATCATCTGTCGTCCAAACAAATCAGGTGATATCCATCCAAGTTTGTTTTATTAGCACATGTTGTTTTTTGTCAAAGAACAAGTTTATCTTTGCCTTGGTCTGCAATATTGTATATGCTGGGCAATTATTTATGACAAAAAGTGATATTATACCGCGGAGATGGAGGCACGCCAACATCTTTTGGCACATGTGGTCATCGTTACTCAACGGACTCCCGCACCGGCTTACAACGCCGTGGCCGTCTCTCGCGACCGCGCTGGCTTACAACGCCGTGGCCGTCTCTCACGACCGCGCCGGCTTACAACGCCGTGGCCGTTTCTTACGACCGCGCCGGCTTACAACTCCGTGGCCGTTTCAAAATAAAGATTCCGGTTTAAAATCCGGTTCAAGAGACATCTCTCTCCCGCAAAACTTTGAAGCTCTCAAATCCGGTTCAAACATCCGGCTCAAGGTAAATTTGTCTCTTACAAAGCTTTTAAGCTCCCAAATCCGGTTCAAAATCCGGTTCAAGGTAAATTTGTCTATCACAAAGCTTTGAAACTCTCAATATCCGGTTTTTCCGGTTCGAAAAGAATTTATCTCTCGCAAATTCGAGTTCTCAGGAAAAATTAAAGGGACCAAAAAGAGTCTTTACAAAGCACAACCCAAACATAGGTACCCTGCTTTAATGACCATTGGGAGCTGATCGTATTCGAATTTAGCTTAACCCTTTTGGTGTGACCTTGATCGTATTCGAATCAGAGTCGTTAAATATTCTCATGGTCACTAGGGGGCTTCCTGTTCAAACATCGGTCGTATTCGAACCAAAGAGAACATAGCTGTCGGTACCCTCTTGATCGGCACACTGCCGAGCTCACTAGGGGGCTTCTTGATCGTATTCGAATCATAGCTCAACCCCTTTTGAGAACCGACGTGGATCGTATTCGAATCAGCGTCGTTAAACAACTCTCAAGGTCATTTGGGGGCTTCCTGTTCAAACATAGGTCGTATTCGAACCAAAGAGAACATAGCTGTCGGTACCCTCTTCATCGGCAACGCCAATGCCACTGGGGGCTATATGATCGTATTCGAATCTTAGCTTAACCCCATTGGAACGATTAACTGATCGTATTCGAATCAGAAGCCTCAAAATTTTTATCTGTTTCTCATACAGTTTTTGTAATCACAAATATTTGAGTTGTCACAAATATCATGTGTGCCGGCTTTTACAGAATTGGGTTCTCACCCTCACTGTCCGGGTCACATAAACCGGCGGTATCATTCAAGGGATCATAGGTATCTTGTGATCTACTTGTGTGCAGGGTAAGACTACATTTGGGTGGTTACCCGCCCTGGCTTTTGACGTTAAGTCGCCAGGGCATATGTTGTTTGAACTTTGTACAGGATTTACAGAGCTATGACTTGCATAAATGGTTAAGTCCAATCATCATCAAAATTGATGCTTCAAAATGATTATCAATTCTTGATTTTCTCAAAGGCTATAAGCCGCCGGGTTATAAAAATTCCGGCTTACAATGGAGGCGTATTAAATCGCCATCGGCCAAGAGCCGCCGGGTATTTAAACTCCGGATTGACTTATCAACAGATGAGGTATTTAAAGTCGCTTTGGCGCAATGGCTATTATTTTATCAATGGATATAATTTATTCTACAATGGAAGGAATAGTCCCGAGTCGCTGCAGGCTTACAACCCGGCACTTGGGGGCTACATTATTTAAATTGAGATCACATCAAAATATGCAAGTCCCATGTCACTGCCAGCATGCACCATGGCACTTGGGGGCTAATGCAAAGTCATTGTTTGCTCAACTTATTGAAGACCCGACTCATCACATTCTAAATGAGCCGGCCCTTGGGGCTGCCAATTGCTCCTGTCAAAAATTCAAGGTACACAAACCTCAGTCCATTACATTGAAAGATCCACTACTCAGTTGGTAGAGTACAAAGCTCTTAACCTTATGGACGTGGGTTCAAGCCCCATGGTGGAGATTACATCATATGATGTTATTATCAATGAATTATATACAAAGTCCCAGCTCGGTAATATCTTACTGAGCCGGCCCTTGGGGGCTACACGTTGCTGCTCCAGTTTACATGATCATATTTACAAAGTCCCTGCTCATTATTACATAATGACCCGACACTTGGGGGCTAATGTATATTGCTCTCTGCTGAAGACAATTCTAGGATGACCCGGCTACACTACTATGACTATAGCAGACTCATGGGGGCTACACAACTGGATTTTATTTAAAGCCATGGTGATAAGTCCCGGCTTATTCATGCTGATTAAACCGGCTCTTGGGGGCTACAGGTAATATGGATATAAGGGAGAAATATCTTCAAATTCTCAGTTTTGAGTAAATCAGATTGACCTGGTGTCTGCAAAAATCATAAACCGGCGTCGGCGACAATTATGACTTGGCATCATCTATTTATAACCCGGCAATTTTGGTACTCATAAACCGGCAAGTTTTATATCTTTAAGCCGGCTGAATATAAGTTGAATATTTGAAGACCAATATTTTTGTCAAGTCAGAGCATTGAAAGCCGACTCAAGTGGATTATCTCTTACAATATTTCTCAACAAGAGACCAATGTCAGCAAATTGACTCTGAAGCTGGCCTGTTGACCCGGATTTTTCAAAGGAAGTATCTGGATTTTTTGCATTGGCAAAATTTGAACATATCTGCTAAAGAGATTTGCTATGAGATTATGGACACATATCAAGAAGGAAGATGACAAGGACTTAAGGATGATCAAGTGTCGGCTTACAAAGAATATTTAACCCGGAACACAACCTGTCAAATTTGTTCTTGTGTTTATATTGTAGATTAGTTTAACATGGATCGATCCAAATTAAACTGGGGGCTAATGTCGGGGATATACCCCGCGGTATGACCCGGCCGGAAGTATGACCCGGCCGGACTTGGCGCTTCACCGTGACCCGCCGGAGGACTGGCGACTCACGGGTCTGGCGGCTCACTGTCAGACGACTCACGAGCCTGATGACTCACGGATGACCCCGATGGCGGGTCAGATAGAAGAATAGGCCCAAGGCCTAGAAGGCCGGCTCATGTGATGGTGGGCCGGCTTAAAAGGAAAGGGATGACGAATATTTCCTTTACGCGGAAGCAAGACCCAGACTTGTATTCAACTTGTAAGAAAAGATAGACTAGTCCTAGTCCTACTAGGACTCCGCATGTAACCCGCCCCTCTAACTTATATAAGGAGGGGCAGGGCACCTCAAAGAGGGACAAGACAGAAACAATCTCTAGGGCTAGACACCGAGAGCCGGTTCCCGGCGACCCTCCCATGATCATAATGAGACCTAGCCTCAAACAGCATGTAGGGTTGTTACCGGATGATGTTTCCCGGGGCCCGAAGCTGTCTAAATCCTTGTCTTGTGTTGCGTCTCTTGATTCCGCCCAACCCCTCTCAAGCTACCACATAGATGCGTTGGCCTCGTGACTAAGTCCTAACACTAAGGACATCTGCCGTGATGCCGGGACCGGTTTTTCCGGGATATAATTTTGCAGAAAATGGCCGTTGTGCTCACCAGCCCCAGGATTACTGTTAGCTGATGAGGCACCAACTCGATACAGAAATTCCAAGCAAGGTACAAAATATGTAGTACAAGACCATTGTGGCCAATGAGTACAACACTTGGTTTCTAGTGGTTGATGGCGGAAGCGGTTTGTGGTTCATCTGCGTCCATGGGACTCCATTTCCCACAAGAACAGCTGACCAGGATAACTCCTATCTTCGCGAGGCTGCTATCATCACTGCGTAGGTTCCGGGGCTGTCATCGCAACGCTCTCTCCAAGCGAGAAATCTGGCCAAGACAATAGCCAGGGACAAGCCAGTGAGTACGTTTGAATGTACTCGCAAACATTATGAACACGGGTATAATATAATAAGGGATAATCATGCTCTGAAATATTCTATGATCATAACGTCTGTCACGAAATATACGAAATCCAAGATGCACGCATGCGGGTAAACAATGAATATGCAATTACGGGAGTAGAGTTATAGAATGCACCGATCGAGTGTCTGAAGCGACGCCTCGAAAGGATAAAAAGATAAATCATGCCTCAGTCGGGCGTCTGAGCGACACCACATAAAGGGCTTATAAAGAATAAATAAATGGCAAGCATGCCGCAGTCGGGCGTCTGAGCGACACCACATAAAGGGCTTATAAGAGAATAGTCATAGTGAGTATCCAGGAGGTAGCACCATCCCAGGGATACTCAATAATTCAAACAATGTAATTGGTTAGTCCACAATAATAATAATCAAAATCCTCATATGTCACAGGTCTTAATCAATGTTCTAGTTTAGCCGTTTCTCCATCCGAAGACCGTCACTAGACCCATCTCAGACTGTAGTCCCTTCCCATGGACATGGCTATCCGAATAGGTTCAACCTCTACAGAGGGTGTACTCTTTACCCACGAGTAACAGATTTATTTAGTCCATCGAGACTAATTCCGCCTACGGTCTTTTAATTGAAAACACACCTGACCGCACACACCAGATTAACTTACCGGCGTCTGGAATCACCCACGACGCCTGTCAAGCAAAACTCTAAGTGGGGAGGCTACAACCTCGACGTAGCATGGGATCAAATTTATATCGCGCGCTCTAAGGGGTGCCCCCCTCTCGGTCCCAACCGGAAACACCCATGCCCCCGGACTAGGTGGCATGCCTACCGGATGCATCTGGTATCTTCCACCATGGCCTCTTTGTACGGTGTGTGCTTTGTAAGGGGTTGACAACTTACTGAACCGTATCCTACCTGCGGCAGGGACAAATGGTAGTACGAAACAAGTATGGGGGGGTTACTGGAACAAGACTCGATCTACGGCCGACTCAGGAGGCTCAAGTATTCCCTGTATGATTAGAATAACAAAAATATATTTAACTAACAGACAGAATCACCGCTCATCATACCTCATCATGCCATACCGGACACACTCGTCTCGACGAGGACTAGGGATAAGCTCGGGTCTACCCAAGACCACGAATTTCCCGGCTTCCTTCCGGTATGCATGAAAAGCTCACGAGGATGATCACTATCACCCGCATTTCCATTACTAACAGCAAAGCATCTCCATTATGCACTCATGCTTACGGTTTTATCGTCACATAAAAATAACGTATGCTCCAAGTCAAGGTGGTGGTGTAACCGTATCAACAACACCCAAAAATATTATGCCAGAGTTCAGAATGCTTGCTTCAGGTTGTGGAGAGGAAGTGTGCATTCCAAAACTTTTTGAAAGTTTTCTTCTCTCTCCATTTCCTATTTTGAAAAATATTCAAATAGCATATATTTCAAAAACCGTACAAAAAGTTGTCCTAAATATTTTTGAAATAAATCTTAAAATAAACTAGATAAAATTTGAGAGAGGTGGGAAAAAGAATCAACTCATTTGGAGTTTTATTTTAAAAGATATAGCCAGTCAAAGTTCTGTTTTAAAAATAAAACAGAAAAAGAAAACGTTTCGGAGGGGCTTACGCTTTCTGTTTAGCGAAAACGTATTTTGTGAAATACGCCTCCACTTAAAACACACGTCGGCGGGGCTGGGTCGCTGACAGTGGGTCCAGGGGGCCCACTGGTCAGGTTTGACCAGTCGCTTCTCCCTCCTCTTCCTCTGCCCGAACGAAGGCGGGACTCCGGCGATCGCCGTCGACGAACGGCGGCTCCTCGAGGGCACCTGAGGGCAGGGATGGACCCGCCAGACCGGGGCGGTCCTCCCGGTGGTTGTTGGGTCGTCGGTGGTGGAAGGAGTCGCCGGCGGCGAGCTCCACGGCGGAGGAGGCTTCGGGTGGTTTGGGGGGTTTTGAGCTACGATGGTCCTTGGTCGAGTTTGAGAGGCTGGGCGGCTCCGTGAGGTCGAGGGGAGTGGTATGGTGGTACTAGATGGCCGAGGAATGCTATGACTGCGACGGATTGAACCGGAGCGTGGCGGCGGCCGAACTGGCCGGAGACGGGGAAGAAAGCTTCCCGACGTCGATTGCTGGGTGTTGGGGGCACTAGGGGGATAGAACGAGGCTGCCTGAGTGCTAGGTTGAGCTCGGGGTCCCCTTATATAGGCGCTCGAGGTCGGTCCCGCGGCGGCCGTGGATAAGAACGCCGGCGACCGTCGTTCTGTAGCTGCAGGGCGACGTGGCGGCGACGAGCGCGTGCCGACGAGCTTGTGGATGAGCTCGGGCTGTTCCAGGGGGCAGCTGGCGCGCGCGGGTGGCTTGGGCGGCGCCGTCCACGGCAGGAGCCCACTGCCGACGCCGGCGTGCCGCCAAGAGAGCCCTGACGGCGGTGCTGTAGGGCGCCAGGGGTGGTCGGGGCGACTCTGCGATTTGGGAGGAGACGGGGTGCGCTAGCTGCGGGTGGCCAAGGGCCAGAACGGGCGCGGGGAGGGCGGCAGTGCGACGCGGCGGCTCGGTGCACGTGCGTGCAAAACGTGCGCTCTGGGCGCGCCCAGAGCGTGCACGCCAACTGTTCGGCCAAATGCCAATGCGCGCCATAGGGCTTGGGTGAGGCTGGCAATTAGCAGACCTAGGTTAGGAGTAGCTAGGATCTTAGTGGACAAGGTTACTGGGTTAGAGGATTAGGTACACAGTGCAAACTAAAAACCATGCCAAATCTGCCCATGCACTCAAGGTGTTCGTCAGAATGCTAAGTGCATCTAGGCAACTCTTGGAGTGGCCAAAATCTCCAGATCAGGGTCTCTTTAGATGTAGGTGATGATGGCAAGATCATTTGGGCAAAACCAGAAACTTGCTAGTGCAAGTTTTGCAAAATCCAGTTTTGGACAGAAAGAAAAGGGCCTTATTGCAAGCACTTAAAATCCTCCAATGGGTCCACTCTCCTGGACTTAAGGGTTTTGCAGGGTGGTCAAAAATGTAGGAAAAAGCTCAGGGTTACTGGGGCAAGATAATTTAGGGTTGCAGTACAAATCACTAAGCTGGACCAGAATGAAAATGAGGTTGATTCACTCAAATTTTTCAAAGAACATCACTGGGTTTTAGCATAAAGTTGAACTATATGCATCTACTGACATCTCAAACACTTGGAAGAATTTTTAAAGGAATATTTAAATAGGTTGTAGTGCAAAAATACCTACTGGACCAGATTTGAAAAGTTGATGTAGAGCTCAAAATCTCCAATAACCAAAAGATATTTTTGCATAAAAGTGGTGTGGAAACATCACATGACATCCCCAAATTTTTGTGAAATTTTTAAATGCATTAATCAAATGGTTGCAGTGCAACAGAGACTCCAAATTCATGAAAAATCATTTTAAAAGAATAAAGCTCAGGGAAAGCAATCTTGCAATTAAATCCACTGATAAAGAATTGTTTTATAGAGAGAGTATACAAGTCCAATAATACTTTTGGAAAGTTTCCACTTGAGGTAAAAACCCATAATATCAAAAGGTAAATCCAGACAAATGGAAAAGTTTAATTTCCTGTCAAAATTTTAATTAATAAAACAAGGTCAAAATTTTGGGGTGTCACAATAGTACCCCCCTTAAGAAAAATCTAATCCTCGGGATTTGTTAAAATCGGTTTTGAACAAACATCGCTCTTACCAAAAGAAATCATTCTACTGTGCAATAACAACGTATCTATAGTGAGAGGGCAATAAGTGGTGTAAAACCACGGTGTGGTATACTGGCGTTGCGTGGAAAAATCCATGGTCGGGGAAAACGAGATATTTCTACGTTGGATACAGTAATTTAGAATAAATTCTAAATTACTAAAATACGCTGGTCGCACCCGAGAGCACAGTGCTCTCTCTGGCTGACAGGTGGATCCGGGGCCCACTGTCGGCCTCTTCTTCTACCTCTGGCTCTCTCTTCTCTCTCGCGTGCTCTCCCGCGCTTCCTCCACCGGCGACGCCTAGCGCGTAGGGCATCTAGGCCGTACTGTGGTAGTGCGCGGCGTGCTAGCTGCCGGTGCAGCGTGCACTCACCTCGCGGGCCAGTGCACTGTCGGCACTGCTCGCGGATTCGCCTCCGAACACCGGCGATCGAGCGACGAGCGGCGCTGGTGGACCTCGCCCACCGTACACCGATCTCGAGCTATAAAATGATCGCGGTGCTTCTTTCTTCTTCCTCACACCTAGCCTCGCTTCTTCTTCTCCTTCCTACTCCTCCATTTCTGTTTGCAGGAGCCCGTGACGAGGCTCTAATGGCGGAGGTGATGCCGGACTGGTACGTGGTCCTGGTGTGCGGAGGTTTGGCGACATTGCTGGGGCTCTCCGTGCTCCTGTGCGCGATGATCCGGGATGATCGTCGTGATGCTGCCGCTCGAGTGTTAGCTCTTCGCGGTGGCGGTGATCACGAGGATTAAGGGTGGCATCGAGTGCTAACTGCTGTCGGTGGGCTGGAGCAACTTGCGCCCGAATGATTACTTACCAATCTCTCTTACTGAGACTGTGGTGTCCTCGGGTGTGATCCGTTAGGTGCAAAATGCGTACGAGGATTTGTAATAAGCGCACGAGGTCGAGTGGTTGTGGGTTGTGAGTCTGCCGCTGCGGAAATAAAAATCTATGTCGTGAAGAGGCATATGCTGCAGCAACTCAGGGAAAGAAATCTCACTACAAAATTTATCGTGAGCGAAAAATTAGTTAAATCAAAATTAACAGCAGTAAAACTGCTCACATAATTGAAACTAAATATTTGATCCGTCGCACAGATTTTGGATACCACGCACAAGTTACAACACATAAATAAATACCGGGATAATAAACACAGCGGTGACGTCTACAATAAAAATGGTAAACGGGCAGGGTCCTGAGAAAACGTCTCTGGTACTGGGGCACACTCCTCTTCTATCGGGGGAAGCGGGTTGACCAGTCGATGAACGCGTCTCTCCTGGTCAGGCCTCAGTGGTCTGCCAATAGAGATCCGAGGATTTAAATCAGCGAGGCTCTGGAGATAACCCATTACCCGCTGAGTCAAATCCTCCTGAGCGATAACATACTGGGCAAGGTTGGCCAGTACTGGATCTCTCTCAATTCGTCCATCGGGAAAAGATGCAACTTCTCCGGGTGCTGCACGACTCGGAAAATAATAATATCCTCGTTCGCTGGCATAGGGTACCGCGAATCGAAGACGAGCGAGCGCTTCGTACGCAGCAGCTTCAATGGCCATATGCGGCGTCGGCATGGATTTCCCCACGAAGGAGACTTCCGTCGGGTCTTGGTTTGGGTTTGCGGCAGGGATGTGCACCACTGCCCAATATTTCGAGGTGGATGGGGTGATCCTCGATTTGAGCAACTCGTACTGGGGTGGATGGATGGCACTCATGGTACTGCAGGTAAAGTCCCACCGTAATTTAACGAAACTACCCGGGGTTGCGTCTGGAGTTCTCAGATAAATACTGGGGGTCGGCATGGCAAAGAAATGGCTGTGTGTGTTGTGCACAAGGTGAGGGGTACTTGGCAAGGTCACGAGGTGGCCTTTTATATAGCATTGGGGCTGGGTTATTTACCGTGGTGAAGGGTAACTAGTTTGGGGTCGGGGTCAAAGTCACAGATACACATATCTCATAAATGTGACGCATTGCTGTAGGTGTCGTCGGGTGTGGTTTTGGTAGCTGCGCCCGGAATTTAAAAGATGCATCTGTACGCTGACGTACTTATGCATGGCTACTACTCCAAAAATAGGGGCGCACAAGCAGACAGCATTTAATAATGGTGATACAGGATCACCACAATTACAAGGCATGAAAAAAATACTAAGGCTCGGTACTACTCGAGTGACTTAGTCTACTTCGTTAATGTCCAAGTGGGCTAGCCTTGCGGACGCCGAGGTTTCTCCACGGGTTTCACCGTCGGGATTAGCCGGATGAGGTTGAGGGGCTGCACGGTCGGGGTAGTGGTGATGACCATCGCGGGGGTTGTTGGCCACAATCCCGTTGGAACGTGTTCCCAAAAGGCGACGAAGCACTTCTGGGGACACCAAAGTATTTTGGTTGATGGCTGGGGCAGACCTCAAGGGCTCGATCGGGTGTCCGAACAGCACGACTGGGTTGTCGACGTCGGGCTCCACTTCTCCTCTCGCCGGGGCTCGACGAATCAGTTCTCCACGAGCTGCGATCAGATCAAGGGTGATTTGATCGAACAGTTCCTCTAGTGCACTTACATAGCGCACCAGATGCAATAGTGCAGGATCCGTCTCGTGATCTCCGTTGGTAACCTGGGGCGGCCTACCATACCCGTCACGACTGGGGTAGTAGTAGAACGAGCGACAGTTAACTCTGGGCGACAAGTGCCGGAGTTGAACTATAGCTTCTCGAGCTGCTAGCTGGATGGCTTGTGGCTCAAAGGAAGTTGTCCTCCCAGTGAACCTGTAGGGGCGTTCTGGCGACAGACCCCTACCATAGATGTGTACAGTGGCCCAGAATTGACGGCTCTCACCGCTCATGAGTCCTTGGTACACAACGTATTCTGGGGGCTCTTCTAATGCATAGGCACGGCGGGTGAGGTTCGCGAGCACGGTCACAAAATCTCCAAGGTTGGTGGCTATGGTCTCATTGTGAACAATGGGACCAGGCATCGTGGCTTGGTTTGGGAAAGAGGTTGTGTTTGTTGGGAATCGTAGCATAATTTAAAATTTTCCTACGCTCACCAAGATGCATCTATGGAGTCTACTAGCAACGAGGGGAAAGGAGTGGATCTACATACCCTTGTAGATCGCGAGCGGAAGCGTTCCAATGAACGTGGATGACGGAGTCGTACTCGCCGTGATCCAAATCACCGATGACCGAGTGCCGAACGGACGGCACCTCCGCGTTCAACACACGTACGGTGCAGCAACGTCTCCTCCTTCTTGATCCAGCAAGGGGGAAGGAGAGGTTGATGGAGATCCAACAGCACGACGGCGTGGTGGTGGATGTAGCGGGTCTCCGGCAGGGCTTCGCCGAGCTTCTGCGAGAGAAAGAGAGGTGTTGCAGGGGAGGAGGGAGGCGCCCAAGGCTTGGATCTTGCTGCCCTCCCTTCCCCCCACTATATATAGGGCCAAGGGAGAGGGGGGGCGCAGCCTTGCCCCTTCCTTCAAGGAAGGGTGCGGCCAGGGGGGAGTCCTTCCCCCCCAAGGCACCTCGGAGGTGCCTTCCCCCTTTAGGACTCTCCCTTCTTTCTTATCTCTTGCGCATGGGCCTCTTGGGGCTGGTGCCCTTGGCCCATATAGGCCAAGGCGCACCCCTTACAGCCCATGTGGCCCCCCGGGGCTGGTGGACCCCCTTGGTGGACCCCCGGACCCCTTTCGGCACTCCCGGTACAATACCGATAAAGCGCGAAACTTTTCCGGCGACCAAAATAAGACTTCCCATATATAAATCTTTACCTCCGTACCATTCCGGAACCTCTCGTGACGTCCGGGATCTCATCCGGGACTCCGAACAACTTTCGGGTTTCCGCATACATATATCTCTACAACCCTAGCGTCACCGGACCTTAAGTGTGTAGACCCTACGGGTTCGGGAGACATGCAGACATGACCGAGACGCCTCTCCGGTCAATAACCAACAGCGGGATCTGGATACCCATGTTGGCTCCCACATGTTCCACGATGATATCATCGGATGAACCACGGTGTCGAGGATTCAATCAATCCGTATGCAATTCCCTTTGTCAATCGGTATGTTACTTGCCCGAGATTCGATCGTCGGTATCCCAATACCTAGTTCAATCTCGTTACCGGCAAGTCTCTTTACTCGTACCGCAATGCATGATCCCGTGACTAACGCCTTAGTCACATTGAGCTCATTATGATGATGCATTACCGAGTGGGCCCAGAGATACCTCTCCGTTTACACGGAGTGACAAATCCCAGTCTCGATCCGTGCCAACCCAACAGACACTTTCGGAGATACCCGTAATGCACCTTTATAGTCACCCAGTTACGTTGTGACGTTTGGCACACCCAAAGCACTCATACGGTATCCGGGAGTTGCACGATCTCATGGTCTAAGGAAAAGATACTTGACATTGGAAAAGCTCTAGCAAACGAAACTACACGATCTTTTATGCTACGCTTAAGTTGGGTCTTGTCCATCACATCATTCTCCTAATGATGTGATCCCGTTATCAATGACATCCAATGTCCATAGTCAGGAAACCATGACTATCTGTTGATCAACGAGCTAGTCAACTAGAGGCTTACTAGGGACAGGTTGTGGTCTATGTATTCACACATGTATTATGATTTCCCGACAATACAATTATAGCACGAATAATAGACTATTATCATGAACACAGAAATATAATAATAACCATTTATTATTGCCTCTAGGGCATATTTCCAACAGTGTTGTGCTGTGTTGAGGCTAGTGTGCCCTTTTTATAGAAAAAGGGGACGGAGTCTTCCTTCGCACGCTTGCGAAAAGGACTATTTAGGGGCCGTTCACTGCGCGTGATCGACAGGCTAGGCTGATAGGTTGGGCACCGACTGCCAAAAGGCGTCGGGTCACTGTGTGGCTATCTTACACGAGAAGCTTGGCCAGGGTTAGGTTAAGGTCTGGTGGTTTGGTTAACCTAGGTTTATCGACCTCGCTAAGATAGGATTAGCCAATGGTCAGCCTAGCTCTGATACCAAGTCTGTCGGGACCGGTTTTTCCGGGATATAATTTTCCAGAAAATGGCCCTTGTGCTCACCAGCCCCAGGATTACTGTTAGCTGATGAGGCACCAACTCGATACAGAAATTCTAAGCAAGGTACAAAATATGTAGTACAAGACCATTGTGGCCAATGAGTACAACACTTGGTTTCTAGTGGTTGATGGCGGAAGAGGTTTGTGGTTCATCTGCGTCCATGGGACTCCATTTCCCACAAGAACAGCTGACCAGGATAACTCCTATCTTCGTGAGGCTGCTATCATCACTGCGTAGGTTCCGGGGCTGTCATCGCAACGCTCTCTCCAAGCGAGAAATCTGGCCAAGACAATAGCCAGGGACAAGCCAGTGAGTACGTTTGAATGTACTCGCAAATATTATGAACACGGGTATAATATAATAAGGGATAATCATGCTCCGAAATATTCTATGATCATAACGTCTATCACGAAATATACGAAATCCAAGATGCACGCATGCGGGTAAACTATGAATATGCAATTACGGGAGTAGAGTTATAGAATGCACCGATCGAGTGTCTGAAGCGAAGCCTCGAAAGGATAAAAAGATAAATCATGCCTCAGTCGGGCGTCTGAGCGACACCACATAAAGGGCTTATAAAGAATAAATAAATGGCAAGCATGCCGCAGTCGGGCGTCTGAGCGACACCACATAAAGGGCTTATAAGAGAATAGTCACAGTGAGTATCCAGGAGGTAGCACCATCCCAGGGATACTCAATAATTCAAACAATGTAATTGGTTAGTCCATAATAATAATAATCAAAATCCTCATATGTCACAGGTCTTAATCAATGTTCTAGTTTAGCCGTTTCTCCATCCGAAGACCGTCACTAGACCCATCTCAGACTATAGTCCTTTCCCATGGACATGGCTATCCGAATAGGTTCAACCTCTGTAGAGGGTGTACTCTTTACCCACGAGTAACGGATTTATTTAGTCCATCGAGACTAATTCCGCCTACGGTCTTTTAATTGAAAACACACCTGGCCGCACACACCAGCTTAACTTACCGGCGTCTGGAATCACCCACGACGCCTGTCAAGCAAAACTCTAAGTGGGGAGGCTACAACCTCGACGTAGCATGGGATCAAATTTATATCGCGCGCTCTAAGGGGTGCCCCCCTCTCGGTCCCAACCGGAAACACCCATGCCCCCGGACCAGGTGGCATGCCTACCGGATGCATCCGGTATCTTCCACCATGGCCTCTCTGTACGGTGTGTGCTTTGTAAGGGGTTGACAACTTACTGAATTGTACCCTACCTGCGGCAGGGACAAATGGTAGTACGAAACAAGTATGGGGGGGTTACTGGAACAAGACTCAATCTACGGCCGACTCAGGAGGCTCAAGTATTCCCTGTATGATTAGCATAACAAATATATATTTTAACTAACATACAGAATCACCGCTCATCATACCTCATCATGCCATACCGGACACACTCGTCTCGACGAGGACTAGGGATAAGCCCGGGTCTACCCAAGACCACGACTTTCCCAGCTTCCTTCCGGTATGCATGAAAAGCTCATGAGGATGATCACTGTCACCCGCATTTCCATTACTAACAGCAAAGCATCTCCATTATGCACTCATGCTTATGGTTTTATCGTCACATAAAAATAACGTATGCTCCAAGTCAAGGTGGTGGTGTAACCGTATCAACAACACCCAAAAATATTATGGCAGAGTTCAGAATGCTTGCCTTCAGGTTGTGGAGAGGAAGTGTGCATTCCAAAACTTTTTGAAAGTTTTCTTCTCTCTCCATTTCCTATTTTGAAAAATATTCAAATAGCATATATTTCAAAAACCGTACAAAAAGTTGTCCTAAATATTTTTGAAATAAATCTTAAAATAAACTAGATACAATTTGAGAGAGGTAGGAAAAAGAATCAACTCATTTGGAGTTTTATTTTAAAAGATATAGCCAGTCAAAGTTATGTTTTAAAAATAAAACAGAAAAAGAAAACGTTTCGGAGGGGCTTACGCTTTCTGTTTAGAGAAAACGTATTTTGTGAAATACGCCTCCACTTAAAACACACGTCGGCGGGGCTGGGTCGCTGATAGTGGGTCCAGGGGGCCCACTGGTCAGGTTTGACCAGTCGCTTCTCCCTCCTCTTCCTCTGCCCGAACGAAGGCGGGACTCCGGCGATCGCCGTCGACGAACGGCGGCTCCTCGAGGGCACCTGAGGGCAGGGATGGACCCGCCAGACCGGGGCGGTCCTCCCGGTGGTTGTTGGGTCGTCGATGGTGGAAGGAGTCGCCGGCGGCGAGCTCCGCGGCGGAGGAGGCTTCGGGTGGTTTGGGGGGTTTTGAGCTACGGTGGTCCTTGGTCGAGTTTGAGAGGGTGGGCGGCTCTGTGAGGTCGAGGGGAGTGGTATGGTGGTACTAGATGGCCGAGGAATGCTATGACTGCGACGGATTGAACCGGAGCGTGGCGGTGGCCGAACTGGCCGGAGACGGGGAAGAAAGCTTCCCGACGTCGATTGCTGGGTGTTGGGGGCACTAGGGGGGATAGAACGAGGTTGCCTGAGTGCTAGGTTGAGCTCGGGGTCCCTTATATAGGCGCTCGAGGTCGGTCCCGCGGCGGCCGTGGATAAGAACGCCGGCGACCGTCGTTCTGTAGCTGCAGGGCGACGTGGCAGCGACGAGCGCGTGCCGACGAGCTTGTGGATGAGCTCGGGCTGTTCCAGGGGGCAGCTGGCGCGCGCGGGTGGATTGGGCGGCGCCGTCCACGGCAGGAGCCCACTGCCGACGCCGGCGTGCCGCCAAGAGAGCCCTGGCGGCAGCGCTGTAGGGCGCCAGGGGTGGTCGGGGCGGCTCTGCGATTTGGGAGGAGACGGGGTGCGCTGGCTGCGGGTGGCCAAGGGCCAGAACGGGCGCGGGGAGGGCGGCAGTGCGACGCGGTGGCTCGATGCACGCGCGTGCAAAACGTGCGCTCTGGGCGCGCCTAGAGCGTGCACACCAACTGTTCGGCCAAATGCCAATGCGCGCCACAGGGCTTGGGTGAGGCTGGCAATTAGCAGACCTAGGTTAGGAGTAGCTAGGATCTTAGTGGACAAGGTTACTGGGTTAGAGGATTAGGTACACAGTGCAAACTAAAAACCATGCCAAATCTGCCCATGCACTCAAGGTGTTCGTCAGAATGCTAAGTGCATCTAGGCAACTCTTGGAGTGGCCAAAATCTCCAGATCAGGGTCTCTTTAGATGTAGGTGATGATGGCAAGATCATTTGGGCAAAACCAGAAACTTGCTAGTGCAAGTTTTGCAAAACTCTAGTTTTGGACAGAAAGAAAAGGGCCTTGTTGCAAGCACTTAAAATCCTCCAATGGGTCCACTCTCCTGGTCTTAAGGGTTTTGCAGGGTGGTCAAAAATGTAGGAAAAAGCTCAGGGTTACTGGGGCAAGATAATTTAGGGTTGCAGTACAAATCACTAAGCTGGACCAGAATGAAAATGAGGTTGATTCACTCAAATTTTTCAAAGAACATCACTGGGTTTTAGCATAAAGTTGAACTATATGCATCTACTGACATCTCAAACACTTGGAAGAATTTTTAAAGGAATATTTAAATAGGTTGTAGTGCAAAAATACCTACTGGACCAGATTTGAAAAGTTGATATAGAGCTCAAAATCTCCAATAACCAAAAGATATTTTTGCATAAAAGTGATGTGGAAACATCACATGACATCCCCAAATTTTGGTGAAATTTTTAAATGCATTAATCAAATGGTTGCAGTGCAACAGAGACTCCAAATTCATGAAAAATCATTTTAAAAGAATAAAGCTTAGGGAAAGCAATCTTGCAATTAAATCCACTGATAAAGAATTGTTTTATAGAGAGAGTATACAAGTCCAATAATACTTTTGGAAAGTTTCCACTTGAGGTAAAAACCCATAATATCAAAAGGTAAATCCAGACAAATGGAAAAGTTTAATTTCCTGGCAAAATTTTAATTAATAAAACAAGGTCAAAATTTTGGGGTGTCACACGTGACAATTCCACGACACACCCCATTCTCCAAGTATCTATGCTGGATACCCCTGAGCTAGTTGGTCAGGCTAAACAACAACTTGGAGAGTTGGAATATAAAAGCTTGTCTAACTTAGTTCGTTTCCAAAGGGATATCTTGTGTTTGTGTGTTCATTGTAAAAAGATCATTTATTCATCGGTTGGTCCTCGTGATCAGCTGTTGGATCTATTGCCCTATCATAACTTTGACTTGAGTATGGGTTATCGTCAAGTCAAATCAGAACCAACGATGTTCGTAATGTTGTCTTACTCGTGGTTGATCCCTCGAGCATACACCATTACATCTTTTGGTCTGACCAATGCTATCATCGTGTTCACATGATGGTGGAAGTCCAGTGATATGGAAATTCCGATGAGTTGCTGCTGAGCCCATCAGCAGCATTTTGTCTCCCCCATGATTCATGTTGAACATCAACCTAGTGTTGAAAATTTTGTAAGCAGTGCCTTCGTGTTCCGTTCGCGAAGCGTATGCTTGGATGGAAGAAGTGACTTCCCCGAATTCATGTGCATTTGGAGCAAGTTGCCGCCGTGAGTTCGAGAAAGATTGTTTTTGTTTCCTCTGGTACCTCCACTCCATATGTATTCCCTAGCACACCAAGCCACTGATTGATTTGTTCAAGGAAAAGAAGTTCTTGAGTGCTAACCCTTAAGGACCCAAAGGTACATGCGAAGGACTTCGCTCTCCGCAATGATGGTTCCCAATCAGAACTCGGTAGTGTTTCGTTGTAACACTACTATGTGGTCATGCTTGTCTTGGACAACGTGTCCACATGTATGTAGCAGAACCAGCTCATGTTTTGGAGCTTGCTATCGTAGTTCACTCCCCGAGAATCTCGCAACGTCATCTCATCGATTTGTGTTGCAAACTTTCATTTCTCTTTCTAGACTTGATGAGTCTGGAATATCCTGACACCAACCAGATCTGAATCTCAGGCAGATATGATGGTTGGAACCTTTCCAACATTTGCACTTTGTTCCCAGCTTGCACCCCATCATGCCAATTTTCCATGGGCTGCCTTCTCAGCAGTTGCTGTCCAGGTTCATCTTCAAAGGTGGACTTACCATGAGTCCCATCCATGTCCGATGATAAGCAAAAATCATCCATTTCGATAAGTAAGAGTGTCGAACCCAACGAGGAGCAGAAGGAAATGACAAGCGGTTTTCAGTAAGGTATTCTCTGCAAGCACTGAAATTATCATTAACAGATAGTTTTGTGATAAGGTAATTTGTAACGGGTAACAAGTAATGAAAGTAAATAAGGTGCAGCAAGATGGCCCAATCCTTTTTGTAGCTAAGTACAAGCCTGGACAAACTCTTATATGAAGGAAAACGCTCCCGAGTGTCGGATCACGGGTTTCGGCAAAACCCTCAAGGTTCGAACACTGGGGTGCGCGCAAAGATTTCCTCCCTACCGATCCACGTCCTAGCTGACTAAGATCTCAAGAACGAGCTCGACAAACTCACAACACAAGGGACACAAGATTTATACTGGTTCGGGCCACCGATGTGGTGTAATACCCTACTCCAGTGTGGTGGTGGTGGTTTTCCTCTGGGGCTGATGATGGACAGTACAAGGGGAAGAACAGCCTCCTGAGGTTGAGGTGTTCTTGTGCTTGGTGTGTGGCTAAAGATCAGATGAGAGGGCTCCGAATCGTCCCATTCCTACTGTGGTGGCTAGTCCTATTTATAGAGGCCCTGGTCCTCTCCCCAAATATTGAGCGGGAAGGGAGCCAACAACGTCCAATTTGAAAGGGGACAACTAGTACAGCTTATCCTGACAAAAGTAGTCTTCGCCTGCAAAAGGCTCTGGTGGTGACGCCACCTTGGGCTCCATGGTGACCTCCGTCTTTGCCGTCCTTCTGGTCTTGGTCTCGTTGCACCAATATGGAAACCTTTGCTTGATGCCTCGGTACTCCGCGCCTGCGCTTGCCCCCTTAGCACCAAAGAGGAAACAAGGACGCTGCGCGCGCTGGCGCCTGCCTGGTGCCCGCCTGATCTTGATCGTCATGGCTCACGTCACGAGAACCTCGCGAGGTTTGCCCTGCCTCGATCTCTCCACTCCTCACGAGGCAACCTGGTGAGGCCACTCCTGAGGAGGTATTGCGTCGCCCGCCTCGCGAGGCTTGGCCCCTCGCGAGGGTCTTGAATGCCTTGTTGATGAAGATGGGTCGTACAGGCCTGCTAGCACAGCCACGCTGTGGGCCGCAGGCAGGCAAGTCTGGGGACCCCCGTTCCCAGAACGCCGACAGTAGCCCCCGCGCTCGCTCTTGGCTTCGAGGCGAAGCCAAAGGTCAAGTGCGGAGCGCCGCGGGCCCCAAAAGCCTGCGGCCTTGGTCGATGCGTGGCGGTTGATTGGACGTGGGCGTCTCCGCTTACCCTCGCTGCCTCGGCGACTGCCCGGCTTGACAAAAGGCTGGCGCAGATAGTGGTTGCCTTCATTGCTTCTCTTCGCCTTGCTCAGATCCCCTTTCTTGCGCCCTGCTTCCGAAATCCTCAAATCTGCTTCCCCACTTGGTGAAGGCGCTCGAGGAAGTCGTGGAGGGCATCGGTCCCATGGCTGAGGCTGAGGCTCATGTCCTTTCTTCAGCTGCACTGACGCGTGCCTTCAGCCATCTGTACCTTCGTGACCCCAATGCTCGTCTTGACGAGCTGCTGGAGCCTGTAGCTGACGAACACTGCACGGCTGCCGCCGCAGCCGTGAAAGGTTAAGTGGAGGCCCTGCTGAAGAAGTTCCGCGGCTTCGTCCTCGCGCCTTCGACCGGCGATGCCACCGATCCTACGGCCCCGGCTGACGATGCAGGCGAAGGCGACGCCACCAAGGAAGGAGCACCTTCTGCGGGTGACGGCGGCGTCCAGGGGTGACTTGCTTGCGGCTGCTTCCTTGTTTATTCCTGCAACATGCATCATGCCTCGTGGAGGCGTTTAAACTCGTGCTTGGTATTTAGGAGAACGATATGGCCTGTAATATTTGCTTTGAGATTTTGCAATTTTCTTCCTATTTGCTTTGTGTTCTGCGTCGGCAGAGCCCGGCCCCGCGCATACCTCAACCGCTGTTAGGCCGACCGGAGACCAGGACGGACCAAGGAGTGAGGAGTTACGTGACCAGTTAGGCTCCTGACTCGCGTTGCTCAGGAGTCCCCCTTGACGCGCAAACAACTTATAAGAAGGGTACGCGAGGATAGGTTAATGTTCTACGTCGGCAGAGCCCGGCCCCACGCATACCTCAACCGCCGTTGGGCCGACCGGAGACCAGGACGGACCAAGGAGTGAGGGGCTACGTGACTAGTTAGGCTCCTGAGTCGCGATGCTCAGGAGTCCTCCTTGACGTGCAAACAATCTCCATACCTTTGTCCTCACCGAGGCTCGGCTCGGGAGGGGAGTGCGACGACCAGGTCCGAGGGACCTGGTTGGGTGGCGTACGCTTGGGCGTGACCCGAGCGCAGCCCCCGTGCCCAGCCCCCTCGCGCGGCTCTCCCGAGGGGAGGCGTTGCGGTGAGGCCGGACACTGAGCTCTGGGCTCCCTGAGGTTGGTACGGCCGTGAGGCCGCCCTCAGTTGTTTATCACCAGCGCAGAGCGTAGTGCTTCCGCTTGTGCACGGGCATAGCCGCTCCTCGGCAGTGTCGACGGCCAGCGCGGAGCATGGTGCTTCCACTGGGGCGTGGGAGGGGGACTCCCTACTGCAGAGAGCCCCCGGGGCGTGTACAGCCCCGCCCTGACACGTGGCTTGCACGGCAGGGCTGGACGAGGTGTATCTAGGCACTCGTGAGCCAGCGCGGGACTCACGAGGCCCTACCTCAAGGCGGGTTGCGCCTAGTCTTGGTTCTTGTTCGCTGTGTTTGTCCTGCGAGGTGGTCAGACAACCTGCGCCGAACGAATCTCCTAAGGTTATAGCGTGAGAAAGCCAAGCACCAATGGCCCCAGGAGGTGACGTGAACGAGGCCGGCCCGCCAGACAGAGCTCAGCCGTTGGATTTATCGATGCTGCAGGGACGGGCCCGAGCATACACGCCGTGCTCAACTTGCTGACGTGAAGGGTCCTAAAGAAAGATGGCCGGCGCGCGGCTCCCATGGTGGGTGGTGATCGAGCAGGTAATAGTCATAGGTAGATTAAGCATGGAAAGCATACTGGCTTAAGTAAATGCGGGAAAGGTACAGGCCACTGGGTCAGGCCCGAGCGGCTTGGGGATGATGCAGCCCGAGGGGTGCCCCCAACAAGGTAAGCTAAAGACATAAAAGGGATACATGCCACAGGGACGGACCCACGCGGCCTGGGAATGATGCAGCCCGACGGGCGCTCCCAGCTAAATGAACTTGGAAAATGTCACCTGGTTCTATTGACGAAGGAGAGTTGAAGCAGCTGAAGGTACGCGACGAAGGGGTCACCTCTCATGAGCCACCGGGGTCCTGAGCCTCGGGAGGCTCTGGGGGTCCAGGTGGTTCGCTGAGGATCGTCTCCATCTCCGTCAGCACAGCGTGGTGCCTGGCCTCCTGAGCCGCCAGGATGCTCTGCAGGTTGCGCTGATAGGCGAGCGCCACGCTCGGCAGGCCAAAAGGCATGCGAACGTACATGTGAGGTGGTCCTTCGTAGCATCCCACGCACGAAGGCCAGAAAAGCTCCTGAGAGGCGGCCCTGTTGAGCCCTGGGACGTCGATGCAGACGCGCAGCCCGGCAACCTCGCCTGGATGGGGAGCTGCGCCTGGTCAACGGCGGCCGCTGCGCATGGCCCTTGCGTCCTGCAGTTCCTGAGTGGTCTCGGTGATGAACTCCTGAATGGTGGGCACTCCTTGCCTTGTGTCCTCCTGAGGGAAACGTGCCGTGAAGAACGCCTCTAAGTGGTGCCCGAGTGCCTCCCTCATGATGTTGGCCAAGTCTGAGGCCCTCTAGAAGAGAGCTCCCGAGCCCTGCCCGAGAGGGGCACCGGGCGCGCTTTCCTATGCGATGGAGGGAAGCACCCCAGGTGAGGGCGCTGATCCTGACAAGGTTCCAGCTGCAACGCTACCCTCCTGAGGTCCTGCACGGCGCAACTGCTTCTTCTTCTTGGGGGTGGTCTCAGGAGGGCGCTCGCCCTTGCTGTCGGGGTCGTCGATTGCTGCAGCTTGGAAGGCACGCTCGAGGGAGCACACCACGTCTCTTTCTTCGCATGGGACCGTGATGATTCCGCCGCTTCCTGGCATCTTGAGGACATTGTAGCGGTGATGAGTCACCGCCATGAACTTGGCCAGGGCTGGGTACCCGAGGATCGCATTGTATGGCAGGCGGATATAGGCGACGTCGAAGTCGATGAGCTCGGTGCGGTAGTTGTTGCGTTCTCCGAAGGTGACAGGGAGGCGGACCTGCCCTATCGGTGTGGTGGAACCGTCGGTCACTCCTGAGAACGGCTTGGTAGGCTGAAGCTGGTCATATGGCACTTGGAGGTTGTCGAACGTGTCGACGGAAAGGACGTTGAGCGTTGCGCCGCCGTCGATGAGGGTCTTGGTAACTTGCACGTCGCTGATGACTGGTGAGCAATGCATTGGGAGGGCGCCACCGGTAGCTGCGCACTTGAGCTGATCTGCCGAACTGAACATGATGGCGCACTGGGACCACCTGAGCGGGCGCGTGGCCTCGAGCTTGGGGAGGACTGCATTCACTTCACGAGCAAACTGTTTGAAGATACGCTGGGAGGCTGGGGCTTGAGCTCCGCCCAGGATGCAGGCGATAGCGCGCGGCTCCTGGAAGCCCCCAGCCCCCTCGTCTTGATGGTGGTCGTCATTCCTTCTTGGCGGTGGTGGTAGTGGAGGAAGACCGGCGTTACCCTGAGGTCGATCCTCATGAGGCTGGTCCCTCCGGGCGCCCTCGCGAGGCTGATCCTGTCAGCGGTCCTCGCGAGGCCGGTCGCGCCACTCCTGGCGCGGGCCATGGTCGTCCCAGCGTCCGCCACCACGTCCTCCACCTCGGCCGTACCCCCGGTCACTGCGCTCGGGGCGTCGACCGAAGCATCCTTCTCGGATGGTTCTGAGCTCTTGACAGTCGCTGGTGTTGTGGGTATGCAGGTTATGGAAGGCGCAGAACGGTCGGTTGCTCTTGGATGACTCGGGCTGGTCTCTGCCGCGCTTGGTGTCCGGTTCAGCCGCGAGCACGGCTGCTCCCTTGCGCTTCACGTCCTTGGCCTTGGCTTTCTTCTCCTCCGGGTCCGCAGCTGGGAGCTCGATGAGGGAGAGGCACCCCTCCTCAGCTCTTGCGCACTTGGTCGCCAGGTTGAACAACTCAGAGACGTGCACAACTCCTCGTGGATAGCGAGCTCCTCCTTCATCTTGACGTCGCGGACGCCATCAGAGAACGCGGAGATGATGGCCTCATCTGTCACCGTGGGATCTTGAGGCGGACGTTGTTGAAGCGCTAGATGTACTTCTGGAGGGTCTCTCCTGGTTGTTGCTTGACGTGGCGCAGGTCACCTGCGGCCGGTGGGCGGTCGCGAGTGCCGTGGAAGTTGGCGACGAAGCGGTTGCGCATCTCGTCCCAGGTGGAGATCGAGCCTGGAGGCAGGTTCAGGAGCCAGGAGCGGGCGCCATCCTTGAGAGCCATGGGAAACCAGTTCGCCATGACTTTCTCATCGCCGTTGGCCGCCTCGATGCTCAGCTCGTAGAGCTGCAAGAACTCCGCGGGGTCGGGGGTGCCGTCATAGCGAGGAGGCAGACCTGGCTTGAACTTGCCCGGCCAGGTGACGCTACGCAGCTCGTGGGTGAAGGCGTGGCAGCCGGCCGTGGTCACCGGGGCCTGCCTTGGAGGTGGAGCTTGGTCTTGGCGCCCACGCGCCGCTACGGCAAGCGGCGCGGGGCCTTGCCGCAAAAAAACAGTCCTAGCGCGGCAGTGCGAGGAGCGGCGGAGCGTTCTCTTGCGGTCGAGGGACTTCTTGACAACTTCTTTCTTCACGCGCGGGTGCCAGACGCGGTGGGTCGCACCGCAGAGCCGCGCGCCTTGGCGCCAGGGCGCCGTCTTGGGGCAGAGGTGGTGCAGGTGCTCCATGAGCTACGTCGCCTGTAGCTGGCGGAGGGCGAGGCAGAGAGAGGGACGGCGCAGGGGAGCCCCCTGCGGCGTGAACAAGCTCGGCGATGCGGTCGAGCTAGTCCTCATAGAGGTCGTCGACTGGGCGGTAGCGCAGGAGCTCGTGCGCCATGAGGAGCGCGGCCCGCGCGTCCATGGGAGCGCGATGTGCATGGGATGAGGAACCGGCCGGGGTCAGCGATGGAATGGCGCTGCGGCCGTCCCGCCGCACCGAGGGGTGCAGCGAGGATGCTTGCTGCTCGTTCCCCATCGGGCCGGTGATGGCGTTGGCGGCAGGCGACGGAGAACGACGAGGTGGCCCGCCGATAGGAGCCGTCTGAGCGACATGGGTGGCGAGGGTAGCCCGGCGCTCGGCACGAGCACGGCGAGCGTCCGCCATGGAGGCATCGGAGCAACTGGACGCGGAGCGACGGAAAGGAAGCTTCGGCGCACCCCTACCTGGCGCGCCAAATTTCGGATCACGGGTTCCGGCAAAACCCTCAAGGTTCAAACACTGGGGTGCGCGCGAAGATTTCCTCCCTACCGATCCACGTCCTAACTGACTAAGATCTCAAGAACGAGCCCGACGAACTCACAACAGAAGGGACACATGATTTATACTGGCTCGGGCCACCGATGTGGTGTAATACCCTACTCTAGTGTGGTGGTGGAGGATTTCCTCTTGGGCTGATGATGAACAGTACAAGGGGAAGAACAGCCTCCTGAGGTTGAGGTGTTCTTGTGCTTGGTGTGTGGCTAAAGATCAGATGAGAGGGCTCCGAATCCGTCCCCTTCCTACTGTAGTGGCTAGTCCTATTTATAGAGGCCCTGATCCTCTCCCCAAATATTGAGCGGGAAGGGAGCCAACAACGGCCAATTTGAAAGGGGACATCTAGTACAGCTTATCCTGACAAAAGTAGTCTTCGCCTGCAAAAGGCTCTGGTGGTGACGCCACCTTGGGCTCCATGGTGACCTCCGTCTTGTCGTCCTTCTGGTCTTGGTCTCGTTGCACCGATATGGAAACGTTTGCTTGATGCCTTGGTACTCCGCGCCTACGCTTGCCCCCTTAGCACCAAAGAGGAAACAAGGACGCTACGCGCGCTGGCGCCCGCCTGATCTTGATCGTCATGGCTCACGTCACGAGAACCTCGCGAGGTTTGCCCTGCCTCGATCTCTCCGCTCCTCGCGAGGCAACCTAGTGAGGCCGCTCCTGAGGAGGTCTTGCGTCGTCCGCCTCGCGAGGGTCTTGAATGCCTTGTTGATGAAGATGGGTCGTACAGGCCTGCTAGCACAGCCACGCCGTGGGCCGCAGGCAGGCAAGTCTGGGGACCCCCATTCCTAGAACGCCGACACCAAGGACACATGGGAATTATCGTCAAGCTAGTTTTCATCACGCTCATATGATTCGCGTTCGTTACTTTAATAATTTGGTATGTGGGTGGACCGGTGCATGGGTACTGCCATTTCTTGGACAAGCATCCCACTTATGATTAACCCCTATTGCAAGCATCCGCAACTACAAAAGAAGTATTAAGGTAAACTTAAGTTTACCATGAAACATATGGATCCAAATCAGCCCCTTACGAAGCAACTCATAAACTAGGGTTTAAGCTTCTGTCACTCTAGCAACCCATCATCTACTTATTACTTCCCAATGCCTTCCTCTAGGCCCAAACAATGGTGAAGTCTCATGTAGTCGACGTTCACATAACACCACTAGAGGAAAGACAACATACATCTCATCAAAATATCGAACGAATACCAAATTCACATGACTACTTATAGCAAGACTTCTCCCATGTCCTAAGGAACAAATGTAACTACTCACAAATCATATTCATGTTCATAATCAGAGGGGTATTAATATGCATAAAGGATCTGAACATATGATCTTCCACCAAATAAACCAACTAGCATCAAGTACAAGGAGTAATCAACACTACTAGCAACCCACAGATACCAATCTGAGGTTTTGGGACAAAGATTGGATACAAGAGATGAACTAGGGTTTGAGAAGAGATGGTGCTGGTGAAGATGTTGATGAAGATTGACCCCCTCCAGATGAGAGGATCGTTGGTGATGACGATGGCGATGATTTCCCCCTCCCGGAGGGATGTTTCCCCGGCAGAACAGCTCCGCCGGAGCCCTAGATTGGTTCCGCCAAGGTTCCGCCTCGTGGCGGCGGTGTTTCTTCCCGAAAGCTTGCTTAAGATTTTTTCTAGGGTAAAAGACTTCATATAGCAGAAGATGGACACCGGAGGCCTGCCAGGGGGCCCACGAGGCAGGGGGCGCGCCCAGGGGGTAGGGCGCGCCCCCACCCTCATGGATGGTGGGTGGCCCCCTCTGGTACTTTCTTTGCTTAGTATTTTTTATTAATTCCAAAAACAACTTCCGTGGAGTTTCAGGACTTTTGGAGCTATGCAGAATAGGTTTCTAATATTTGCTCCTTTTCCAGCCCAGAATTTCAACAGCCGGCATTCTCCCTCTTCATGTAAACCTTGTAAAATAAGAGAGAAAAGGTATAAGTATTGTTACATAATGTGTAATAACAGCCCATAATGCAGTAAATATCGATATAAAAGCATGATGCAAAATGGATGTATCAACTCCCCCAAGCTTAGACCTCGCTTGTCCTCAAGCAGAAACCGATAACAATAAATATGTCCACATGTTTAGAGATAGAGGTGTCGATAAAATAAAATACGGACCTGAGGGCATCATGATTATTCTTATAACAGCAACATGTATATATTTTGTCATATGATTTCTTATGCTAAAGTAACAACCTATTCAGAATGTAAAGTATGAATCAGAAACTTCATTGAAAACTAACAAACTATAATCTCGGTCATTGAAGCAATTGCAATTTATCATAACATAGGAAAGAGTCAATATAAGAGCTTTTCAGCAAGTCCACATACTCAACTACTCCCTCCGTCCCATAATATAAGAGCGTTTTTGACACTACTCTCGTGTCAAAAACGCTCTTATATTATGGGACGAGGGAGTTTCATTTAGTCTTTCACAATTGCTAACACTCACGCAATACTTATGGTTATGGAGTTTTAATCGGACACAGAGAAAGATATGGGCTTATAGTGTTGCCTCCCAACCTTTTACCTCAAGGGTAATGTCAACAATAATAGTTCATGATAACTTACATCCAATTGGATATATATATATATATATATATATATATATATATATATATATATATATATATATATATATATATCAGGATCTTTCCAACTCAATGTGCTTGCCAAAGGATAAAATGTAAAAAGGAAAGGTGAAGATCACCATGACTCTTGTATAAAGTATGAGACAAGAATAAAAGATAGGCCCTTCGCAGAGGGAAGCAGAGGTTGTCGTGTGCTTTTATGGTTAGATGTACTCTTGTATAAAGTATAAAGAGAACGTCACTTTATATTGCCACTTGTGATATGGACCTTTATTATGCAGTCCGTCGCTTTTATTTCTTCCACATCACAAGATTGTATAAAGCTTATTTTCTCCACACTAATAAATCATACATATTTAGAGAGCAATTTTTATTGCATGCTGTTGGAAATATGCCCTAGAGGCAATAATAAAATGGTTATTATTATATTTCCTTGTTCATGATAATTGTCTATTGTTCATGCTATAATTGTGTTATCCGGAAATCGTAATACATGTGTGAATACATAGACCACAACATGTCCCTAGTGAGCCTCTAGTTGACTAGCTCGTTGATCAATAGATGGTTACAGTTTCCTAACCATGGACATAGGATGTCATTGATAACGGGATCACATCATTAGGATAATGATGTGATGGACAAGACCCAATCCTATGCATAGCACAAGATCATGTAGTTCGTCTGCTAAAGCTTTTCTAATGTCAAGTATCTTTTCCTTAGACCATGAGATTGTGCAACTCCCGGATACCGTAAGGGTACTTTGGGTGTGCCAAACGTCAGAACATAACTGGGTGGCTATAAAGGTACACTACGGGTATCCCCGAAAGTATCTGTTGGGTTGGCACGAGTCAAGACTGGGATTTGTCACTCCGTATGACAGAGAGGTATCTCTTGGCCCACTCGGTAAGACATCATCGTAATGAGCTCAATGTGACTAAGGGGTTGGTCACGGGATGATGTGTTACGGAACGAGTAAAGAGACTTGCCGTAACGAGATTGAACAAGGTATCGGTATACCGACGATCGAATCTCGGGCAAGTGCTATATCGGTAGACAAAGGGAATCGTATACGAGATTGATTAAATCCTTGACATCATGGTTCATCCGATGAGATCATCGTGGAACATGTGGGAGCCAACATGGGTATCCAGATCCCGCTGTTGGTTATTGGCCGGAGAGATGTCTCGGTCATGTCTGCATAGTTCCCGAACCCGTAGGGTCTACACACTTAAGGTTCGATGACGCTAGGGTTATAGGGAATAGATGTACGTGGTTACCGAATGTTGTTCGGAGTCCCGGATGAGATCCCGGACGTCACGAGGAGTTCCAGAGGTGAAGATTTATATATGGGAAGTCCAGTTTCAGTCACCGGAAAGGTTTCGGGGTTTATCGGTATTTTACCGGGACCACCGAAGGGGTTCTGGGGGTCCACCTGCCCCGAAGGACCTAATGGGCTGTAGTTGGGTGGGAACCATCCCCTTAGTGGGCTGGTGCGCCCCCCAAGGGCCCAAGGCGCCTAGGGTTGGAAACCCTAGGGGGCCGCTGCCCCCCGGGAGGGGGGCGCCCCCCTAGTTGGAAACACTAAGGGGGCCGCTGCCCAGCCCCCCCCCCCCGAGGGGCCGCCGCCCCCCCTCTAGATGGATTTAGGGGGGCGGCCCCCTCCCCTTCCCCTATATATAGTGGGGTTTTTGGGGCTGCCAGAGACACGAGTGTCCCTCTCTCTTGGCGCAGCCCTACCCCTCTCCCTCCTCGTCTCTCGTAGTGCTTGGCGAAGCCCTGCTGGAGTGCCACGCTCCTCCACCACCACCACGCCGTCGTGCTGCTGCTGGACGGAGTCTTCCCCAACCTCTCCCTCTCTCCTTGCTGGATCAAGGCGCGGGAGACGTCATCGGCCTGCACGTGTGTTGAACGCGGAGGCACCGTTGTTCGGTGCTTAGATCGGATTCGGCCGCGATCTGAATCGCTTCGTGTACGACTCCACCGACCGCGTTCTTGCAACGCTTCCGCTTCGCGATATTCAAAGGTATGAAGATGCATTCCCCTCTCGTTGCTAGTAAACTCCATAGATTGATCTTGGTGATGCGTAGAATTTTTTAATTTCTGCAATGATCCCCAACAGTGGCATCATGAGCTAGGTCTATGCGTAGTTTCTATGCACGAGGTAGAACACAAGTTGTTGTGGCCATCGATTTTGTCAATTTACTTGCCGTTACTAGTCTTATCTTGATTCGGCGGCATCGTGGGATGAAGCGGCCCGGACCGACCTTACACGTACGCTTACATGAGACAGGTTCCATCGACTGACATGCACTAGTTGCATAAGGTGGCTAGCGGGTGTCTGTCTCTCCCACTTTAGTCGGATCGGATTTGATGAAAATGGTCCTTATGAAGGGTAAATAGAAATTGGCATATCACGTTGTGGTTTTGGCGTATGTAAGAAACATTCTTGCTAAGAAACCTATAGCAGCCACGTAAAAATTTGCAACAACAATTAGAGGACGTCTAACTTGTTTTTGCAGCATATGTCGTGTGATGTGATATGGACCAAAGGATGTGATGTATGAGATTGATCATGTTCTTGTAATAGGAATCACGACTTGCATGTCGATGAGTATGACAACCGGCAGGAGCCATAGGAGTTGTCTTAATTTATTTATGACTTGTGCGTCAACATAAACGTCATGTAATTACTTTACTTTATTGCTAAACCGTTAGCCATAGTAGTAGAAGTAATAGTTGACGAGACAACTTCATGAAGACACGATGATGGAGATCATGATGATGGAGATCATGGTTTCATGCCGGTGACGATGATGATCATGGCGCCCCGAAGATGGAGATCAAAAGGAGCAAAATGATATTGGCCATATCATGTCACTATTTGATTGCATGTGATGTTTATCATGTTTTTACATCTTATTTGCTTAGAATGACGGTAGCATAAATAAGATGATCCCTCATTAAATATCAAGAATTGTGTTCCCCCTAACTGTGCACTGTTGCTAAGGTCCGTTGTTCCGAAGCACCACGTGATGATCGGGTGTGATAGGTTCTAACGTTCGCATACAACGGGTGTAAGCCAGATTTACACACGCAATACACTTAGGTTGACTTGACGAGCCTAGCATGTACAGACATGGCCTCGAAACACGGAAGACCGAAAGGTCGAACATGAGTCGTATAGAAGATACGATCAACATGAAGATGTTCACCGATGATGACTAGTCCGTCTCACGTGATGATCGGACACGGCCTAGTTGACTCGGATCATGTATCACTTAGATGACTAAAGGGATGTCTATCTGAGTGGGAGTTCATTAAATAATTTGATTAGATGAACTTAATTATCATGAACGTAGTCTAAAACTTTGCAATATGTCTTCTAGATCAAATGGCCCATGCTAATGTTGCCCTCAAATTCAACGCGTTCCTAGAGAAAACCAAGCTGAAAGACGATGGTAGCAACTACACGGACTGGGTCCATAACCTGAGGATTATCCTCATAGCTGCCAAGAAAGCATATGTCCTTGATGCACCGCTAGGTGAAGCACCTGTTTTCCCAGCAACTCAAGACGTTATGAACGCCTGGCAGTCGCGTAGTGATGATTACTCCCTGGTTCAGTGCGGCATGCTTTACAGCTTAGAACCGGGGCTCCAAAAGCATTTTGAGCAGCACAGAGCATATGAGATGTTCCAAGAGATGAAAATGGTTTTCCAAGCTCATGCCCGGGTCGAGAGATATGAAGTCTCCGACAAGTTCTACAGTTGTGAGATGGAGGAGAATAGTTCTGTCAGCGAGCACATACTCAAAATGTCTGGGTTGCACAACCGCTTATCTCAGCTGGGAGTTAATCTCCCGGATGATGCGGTCCTTGACAGAATCCTTCAGTCGCTCCCACCTAGCTACAAGAGCTTTGTGATGAACTTCAATATGCAGGGGATGGAACAAACCATTCCTGAGGTATATTCAATGCTGAAATCAGCGGAGGTGGAGATCAAAAAGGAACATCAAGTGTTGATGGTGAATAAAACCACTAAGTTCAAGAAAGGCAAGGGTAAGAAGAACTTCAAGAAGGACGGCAAGGGGTTTGCCGCGCCCGGTAAGCCAGTTGCCGGGAAGAAGCCAAAGCATGGACCCAAGCCTGAGACTGAGTGCTTTTATTGCAAGGGAAACGGTCACTGGAAGCGGAGCTGCCCCAAGTACTTAGCGGATAAGAAGGCCGGCAATACCAAAGGTATATGTGATATACATGTTATTGATGTGTACCTAACCAGCGCTCGTAGTAGCTCCTGGGTATTTGATACCGGTGCGGTTGCTCATATTTGTAACTCAAAACAGGAGCTGCGGAATAAGCAGAGACTGGCAAAGGACGAGGTGACCATGCGCGTCGGGAATGGTTCCAAGGTCGATGTGATCGCCGTCGGCACGCTACCTCTACATTTACCTACGGGATTAGTTTTAAACCTCAATAATTGTTATTTAGTACCAGCTTTGAGCATGAATATTGTATCTGGATCTCGTTTAATGCGAGATGGCTACTCATTTAAATATGAGAATAATGGTTGTTCTATTTATATGAGAGACATGTTTTATGGTCATGCCCCGCTGGTCAATGGTTTATTCTTATTTAATCTCGAACGTGATGTTACACATATTCATAGTGTGAATGCCAAAAGATGTAAGGTTGATAATGATAGTCCCACATACTTGTGCCACTGCCGCCTTGGTCACATTGGTGTCAAACGCATGAAGAAACTCCATGCAGATGGACTTTTGGAGTCTCTTGATTATGAATCATTTGACACGTGCGAACCATGCCTCATGGGCAAAATGACCAAGACTCCGTTCTCCGGAACAATGGAGCGAGCAACCAACTTATTGGAAATCATATATACTGATGTGTGCGGTCCAATGAGCGTTGAGGCTCGCGGTGGTTATCGCTATGTTCTCACCCTCACGGATGACTTAAGTAGATATGGGTATGTCTACTTAATGGAACACAAGTCTGAGACCTTTGAAAAGTTCAAGGAATTTCAGAGTGAGGTTGAGAATCAACGTGATAGGAAAATCAAGTTCTTACGATCAGATCGTGGGGGAGAAAATTTGAGTCACGAATTTGGCACGCACTTAAGGAAATGTGGAATTGTTTCACAACTCACGCCGCCTGGAACACCTCAGCGTAATGGTGTGTCCGAACGTCGAAATCGCACTCTATTGGATATGGTGCGATCCACGATGTCTCTTACCGACCTACCGCTATCATTTTGGGGTTATGCTATAGAGACTGCCGCATTCACTTTAAATAGGGCTCCGTCGAAATCCGTTGAGACGACACCGTATGAATTATGGTTCGGGAAGAAACCTAAGCTGTCGTTTCTGAAAGTTTGGGGATGTGATGCTTATGTCAAGAAACTTCAACCTGAAAAGCTAGAACCCAAGTCAGAAAAATGCGTCTTCATAGGATACCCTAAGGAAACTATTGGGTATACCTTCTACCTCAGATCCAAAGGCCAGATCTTTGTTGCCAAGAATGGATCCTTTCTAGAGAAAGAGTTTCTCTCGAAAGAAGTAAGTAGGAGGAAAGTAGAACTTGATGAAGTATTGCCTCTTGAACCGGAGAGTAGCGTAGCTCAAGAAAATGTTTCTGTGGTGCCTGCACCGACTAGAGAGGAAGTTAATGATGATGATCATGAAACTTCAGATCAAGTTGCTACTGAACTTCGTAGGTCCACAAGGACACGTTCCGCACCAGAGTGGTACGGCAACCCTGTCCTGGAAATCATGTTGTTAGACAATGGTGAACCTTCGAACTATGAAGAAGCGATGGCGGGCCCGGATTCCGACAAATGGCTTGAAGCCATGAAATCCGAGATAGGATCCATGTATGAAAACAAAGTATGGACTTTGATGGACTTGCCCGATGATCGGCGAGCCATTGAAAATAAATGGATCTTTAAGAAGAAGACGAACGCGGATGGCAATGTGACCATCTATAAAGCTCGGCTTATCGCTAAGGGTTATCGAGAAGTTCAAGGGGTTGACTACGATGAGACCTTCTCACCCGTAGCGAAGCTGAAGTCTGTCCGAATCATGTTAGCAATTGCTGCATTCTATGATTATGAGATATGGCAAATGGACGTCAAAACGGCATTCCTTAATGGTTTCCTTAAGGAAGAATTGTATATGATGCAGCCGGAAGGTTTTGTCGATCCTAAGAATGTTTACAAGGTATGCAAGCTCCAACGCTTGATCTATGGGCTGGTGCAAGCATCTCGGAGCTGGAACATTCGTTTTGATGAGATGATCAAAGCATTTGGGTTTACGCAGATTTATGGAGAAGCCTGTGTTTACAAGAAAGTGAGTGGGAGCTCTGTAGCATTTCTCATATTGTATGTGGACGACATACTATTGATGGGAAATAATATAGAACTCTTGGAAAGCATAAAGGCCTACTTGAATAAGTGTTTTTCAAGATCTATAGAGATAGATCGAGACGCCTCATTGGTCTTTCACAAAGCACATACCTTGACAAGATATTGAAGAAGTTCAATATGGACTAGTCAAAGAAGGGGTTCTTGCCTGTATTGCAAGGTGTGAGATTGAGCGCGACTCAATGCCCGACCACGGCAGAAGATAGAGAAAAGATGAGTGTCATCCCCTATGCCTCGGCCATAGGGTCTATTATGTATGCCATGCTGTGTACCAGACCTGATGTAAACCTTGCCGTAAGTTTGGTAGGAAGGTACCAAAGTAATCCCGGCATGGAACACTGGATAGCGGTCAAGAATATCCTGAAGTACCTGAAAAGGACTAAGGATATGTTTCTCATTTATGGAGGTGACGAAGAGCTCGTCGTAAAGGGTTGCGTTGATGCTAGCTTCGACACAGATCTGGATGAGTCCAAGTCACAAACCGGATACGTGTATATTTCGAATGGTGGGGCAGTCAGCTGGTGCAGTTGCAAGCAAAGCGTCGTGGCGGGATCTACATGTGAAGCGGAGTACATGGCAGCCTCGGAGGCAGCACATGAAGCAATCTGGATGAAGGGGTTCATTACCGACCTAGGAGTTATTCCCAATGCGTCGGGCCCGATGACTCTCTTCTGTGACAACACTGGAGCTATTACCCTTGCCAAGGAGCCCAGGTTTCACAAGAAGACCAGGCATATCAAGTGTCGCTTCAACTCCATTCGTGAAAATGTTCAAGATGGAGACATAGAGATTTTTAAAGTGCATACGGACCTGAATGTCGCAGATCCGTTGACTAAACCTCTTCCACGTGCAAAGCATGATCAACACCAGAACTCTATGGGTGTTCGATTCATCACAATGTAACTAGGTTACTGACTCTAGTGCAAGTGGGAGACTGTTGGAAATATGCCCTAGAGGCAATAATAAAATGGTTATTATTATATTTCCTTGTTCATGATAATTGTCTATTGTTCATGCTATAATTGTGTTATTCGGAAATCGTAATACATTTGTGAATACATAGACCACAACATGTCCCTAATGAGCCTCTAGTTGACTAGCTCGTTGATCAATAGATGGTTACGGTTTCCTAACCATGGACATAGGATGTCATTGATAACAGGATCACATCATTAGGATAATGATGTGATGGACAAGACCCAATCCTAAGCATAGCACAAGATCGTGTAGTTCGTCTGCTAAAGCTTTTCTAATGTCAAGTATCTTTTCCTTAGACCATGAGATTGTGCAACTCCCGGATACCGCAAGGGTACTTTGGGTGTGCCAAATGTCACAACGTAACTGGGTGGCTATAAAGGTACACTACGGGTATCCCCGAAAGTATCTGTTGGGTTGGCACGAATCGAGACTGGGATTTGTCACTCCGTATGACGGAGAGGTATCTCTTGGCCCACTCGGTAAGACATCATCGTAATGAGCTCAATGTGACTAAGGGGTTAGTCACTGGATGATGTGTTACGGAACGAGTAAAGAGACTTGCCGTAACGAGATTGAACAAGGTATCGGTATACCGACGATCGAATCTCGGGCAAGTGCTATATCGGTAGACAAAGGGAATCGTATACGGGATTGATTGAATCCTTGACATCGTGGTTAATCCGATGAGATCATCATGGAACATGTGGGAGCCAACATGGGTATCCAGATCCCATTGTTGGTTATTGGCCGGAGAGATGTCTCGGTCATATCTGCATAGTTCCCGAACCCGTAGGGTCTACACACTTAAGGTTCGATGACGCTAGGGTTATAGGGAATAGATGTACGTGGTTACCGAATGTTGTTCGGAGTCCCGGATGAGATCCCGCACGTCACAAGGAGTTTTGGAATGGTCCGGAGGTGAAGATTTATATATGGGAAGTCCAGTTTCAGTCACCGGAAAGGTTTCGGGGTTTATCGGTATTGTACCGGGACCACCGAAGGGGTTCCGGGGGTCCATCGGGAGGGTCCACCTGCCCCGAAGGACCTAATAGGCTGTAGTTGTGTGGGAACCAGCCCCTTAGTGGGCTGGTGCGCCCCCCAAGGGCCCAAGGCGCC
>NC_057805.1:34847582-34862591 GCF_018294505.1 Triticum aestivum
ATCTAGGGGGGCGGGCCCCTTCCCCTATATATAGTGGGGTTTTTGGGGCTGCCAGAGACACGAGTCTCCCTCTCTCTTGGCGCAGCCCTACCCCTCTCCCTCCTCGTCTCTCGCAGTGCTTGGCGAAGCCCTGCTGGAGTGCCACGCTCCTCCACCACCACCACGTCGTCCTGCTGCTGCTGGACGGAGTCTTCCCCAACCTCTCCCTCTCTCCTTGCTGGATCAAGGCGCGGGAGACGTCACCGGGCTGCACGTGTGTTGAACGCGGAGGCACCGTTGTTCGGTGCTTAGATCAGATTCGGCCGCGATCTGAATCGCTTCGTGTACGACTCCACCGACCGCGTTCTTGCAAAGGTTCCGCATCGCGATCTTCAAAGGTATGAAGATGCATTCCCCTCTCGTTGCTAGTAAACTCCATAGATTGATCTTGGTGATGCATAGAAATTTTTTAATTTCTGCAACGATCCCCAACACATGCAACAATGACAACTTACTTGAAGGATCTTACTCAATCCATAGGTAGATATAGTGGAATCTCATGGCAAAACTGGGTTTAAGGATATATGGAAGCACAAGTGGTATGTCTACTTGGTGCAAAGAGTTTGGCTAGCATGAGGGGGAAAGGCAAGCTCAACATGTTGGATGATCCATGACAATACAATTTATTTCAGATGTAAGAAAACATAACCCATTACGTTGTCTTCCTTGTCCAACGTCAACTCTTTAGCATGTCATATTTCAATGAGTGCTCACAATCATAAAAGATGTCCAAGATAGTATATTTATATGTGAGAACCTCTCTTTGTTTATTACTTCCTATTAATTGCAACGATGACCAAAACTATGTTTGTCAACTCTCAACAACTTTTATTCATCATACTCTTTATATGTGAAGTCATTACTCTCCATAAGATCAATATGATCTCTTTATTTATTTTTATTCTTTCTTTTCTTTTTATCCCCTCAAGATCATAGCACGATAATCAAGCCCTTGACTCAACACTAATCTTTATTATATATAGCTCACGGACTCGATTACATAGAAGGATCACAAAGCAAAACTCAAAACTAAATCATACTAAAACTTTATGCTACTAGATCAAGATATTACTAAAAGGATCGAAGTAAGAAAAAGGGTAAAGATAGGAGTGTGATGGTGATACGATACCGGGGCACCTCCCCCAAGCTTGGCAGTTGCCAAGGGGAGTGCCCATACCCATGTGATTATATCTCTTTCTTCGGAGGTGGAGATGTGATATTCTTGGCGATGATCCTTTCAGGATACAATTCTCCTCCTCGAGAACAAGTAACACTCTTTTTCATATTTTCATAAGAAAGAAATCTAACATTGGAAGGGATGACCGAATTTGGAATAGCTGAGCTCTGTAGTTCCCCCATTGTGAATCCATCTCGGAAACGAGAAGTAACTTCTTGATCCTCCTCCATGGCATCTATCCTTTTCAAGTCGGCCTCCATCTCTTCCTCCGTTGATGGCCCAAAGTGATAGGCATCACTGTTTGCTCCTGGTCCCGGTGTCGGATGAGACACCCGACTCTCCCCGACTGACCCTTGAGAAGACATCTTGCTCTAATCTGCGGCAGAAACAGCTCGAAACAAAAACAGAGGATATTTGCGTGGTACGGGGGTTAAAACCTTCGGGAGATTATATAATGAATTTTTACCGACCAAATACGTATCGTGCAAGAAAACGGAGTCCTCAGAGCACACAAGCTGCCTACGAGGCAGGGGGCGCGCCCACCACCCTCGTGGAAGCCTCGTATCCTTCCCGGACTACTTCTTATTTTCCTATTTTCTTAAATATCCCAGAACGGAGAAAAATTGCCATTAGAACTGTTTTGGAGTCGGTTTACTTACCGTACCACATACCTATTCCTTTTCGAAGTCTGAAACATTCTGGAAAGTGTTCCTTATGTATTCCTCCGGGTTACGATTTCAATAACATTAGTTTCAACATTTATAGGATTACGTGAGATATAATGTTTGATTCTTTGACCGTTCACCACCCTTGGATTTGTGCCTTCGAAGTTGTTGATTTTTATGGCACCGGAATGATAGACCTCCTCGATAACGTAAGGACCTTCCCATTTAGCGAGAAGTTTTCCTGCAAAAAATCTTAAACGAGAGTTGTATAGCAAAACATAATCACCTACATTAAACTCACGCTTTTTTATCCTCTTGTCATGCCATCTTTTAAGTTTTTCCTTAAACAATTTGGCATTCTCATAGGCCTGGGTTCTCCATTCATCAAGTGAGCTAATGTCAAATAACCTCTTCTCACCGGCAAGTTTGAAATCATAATTTAGCTCTTTAATGGCCCAATATACCTGATGTTCTAGTTCGAGAGGTAAGTGACATGCTTTTCCATAAACCATTTTATATGGAGACATTCCCATAGGACTTTTATATGCAGTTCTATAAGCCCATAATGCATCATCAAGTTTCTTGGACCAATTCTTCCTAGATCTATTAACAATCTTTTGCAAGATTAATTTGATCTCTCTATTACTCAATTCTACTTGACCACTAGATTGTGGATGATATGGAGATGCAATTCTATGATTAACGTCATACTTAGCAAGCATTTTACGAAAAGCACCATGAATAAAGTGTGAACCACCATCAGTCATTAAGTATCTAGGGACTCCAAACCTCGGAAAAATAACTTCTTTAAGCATCCTAATAGAGGTGTTATGATCAGCGCTACTAGTTGGAATAGCTTCTACCCACTTAGTAACGTAATCAACATCAACTAAAATATGTGTATACCCATTAGAGGAAGGAAACGGTCCCATATAATCAAAGCCCCAAACATCAAATGGTTCAATAACAAGTGAGTAATTTATAGGCATTTCTTGACGTCTACTAATATTACCAATTCTTTGACATTCATCACAAGACAAGACAAACTTACGGGCATCTTTGAAGAGAGTAGGCCAGTAAAAACCGGATTATAATACCTTATGTGCAGTTCTATCTCCAGCGTGGTGTCCTCCATAAGCCTCGGAGTGACACTTGTGTAGGATCTATTCCTGTTCATGCTCGGGTACACAACGTCTAATAACACCATCTACTCCTTCTTTATAAAGGTGTGGGTCATCCCAGAAGTAATGTCTTAAATCATAGAAAAACTTTTTCTTTTGCTGGTATGTGAAACTAGGTGGTATAAATTTAGCAACAATGTAATTAGCATAATCAGCATACCATGGAGCAGTACGAGAAGCATTTATGATAGCTAATTGTTCATCAGGAAAGCTATCATCAATAGGTAGTGGGTAATCAAGAACATTCTCTAACCTAGACAAGTTGTCTGCAACGGGGTTCTCAGCTCCCTTTCTATCAATAATATGCAAATCAAATTCTTGTAACAAGAGAACCCATCTAATTAGTCTAGGTTTAGCATCTTTCTTTTCCATAAGATATTTAATAGCAGCATGATCAGTGTGAATAGTTACTTTAGAATCAACAATATAAGGTCTGAACTTGTCACAAGCAAATACAACTGCTAAAAATTATTTTTCAGTAGTAGCATAATTTCTCTGGGCATTGTCTAGAGTTTTACTAGCATATTAGATAACATTTAATTTCTTATCAACTATTTGTCCTAGAACAGCACCTACGGCATAATCACTAGCATCACACATAATTTCAAATGGTAAATTCCAATCAGGTGGCTGAACAATAGGTTCAGAAATCAAGGCTTTCTTAAGTATTTCAAATGCTTCTACACAATCATCATGAAATACAAAAGGAATATCTTTTTGTAAGAGACTAGTCAGAGGCCTAGAAATTTTTGAGAAGTCCTTAATGAACCTCCTATAAAACCCGGCATGACCAAGGAAACTTCTTATACCTTTAATGTCCTTGGGACACGGCATCTTTTCAATAGCATCAACTTTAGGTTTATCAACTTCAATACCTCTTTCAGAAATTTTATGCCCCAAGACGAAACCTTCACTAACCATAAAGTGGCACTTCTCCCAATTCAAGACAAGATTAGTTTATTCACATCTCTGCAAAACTCGATCAAGGTTGCTCAAGCAATCATCAAAAGAAGTTCCATATACGGAGGAATCATCCATGAAAACCTCAACAATCTTTTCACAAAAATCAGAGAATATAGCCATGATGCATCTTTGAAAGGTAGCAGGTGCATTACATAAACCAAAAGGCATACGTCTATAAGCGAAGGTACCGAAAGGACAAGTAAAGGTGGTCTTTTCTTAATCCTCTTTTGACACAGGTATTTGAGAGAAACTAGAATAACCATCTAGAAAGCAAAAGTGTGTATGTTTGGATAATCCTTCTAGCATTTGATCAATAAAAGGTAAAGGGTAATGATCCTTTTTAGTAGCTTTATTTAGTTTATGGAAATCAACTACCATCCTATAACCTGTAACAATTCTTTGTGGGATCAATTCATCTTTATCATTAGGAACAACAGTAATACCTCCCTTCTTAGGGATATAATGGACAACACTTACCCACTGACTATCAGCAACGGGATAAATTCTACCTGCCTCCAGAAGCTTTAGTATTTCTTTTCTTACCACTTCTTTCATCTTAGGATTTAACCGTCGTTGGTGATCAACAACTGGTTTAGCATCTTTCTCCAATTTTATTTTGTGCTGGCATAGAGTGGGACTAATGCCCTTAAGATCAATAAGAGTATATCCAATAGCGGTACAGTGCTTCTTCAGAGTTTTCAATGGTTTCTTTTCTTCATGCTCTGAAAGGTTAGCACTAATAATAACAGGATATATCTTTTTCTCATTAATATAAGCATATTTAAGGGTATCCGGTAATGGTTTAAGCTCAAACACGGGATCACCCTTTAGTGGAGGAGGATCCCCTAGGATTTCAAGAGGCAAGTTATGTTTCAAAATAGGTCCCTGTTTAAAGAATACTTCATCTATTTCCATTCTTTCATTTATAAACATATCATTTTCATGGTCGAGCAAATATTGTTCTAAAGGATCATTAGGAGGCACGGCAATAGAAGCAAGACCAATAATTTCATCTTTACTAGGCAATTCCTCATCACGGGGTTGTCTACGGAATTTAGCAAAATTAAACTCATGAGACATATCACCCAAACCAATAGTAACAACATCCTTTTCGCAGTCTATCCTAGCATTAACAGTATTCAAGAAGGGTCTACCAAATATAATGGGACAAAAGCTATCTTGTGGGGAACCAAGAACAAGAAAATCAGCAGGATATTTAACTTTCCCACACAAGACTTCAACATCTCTAACAATCCCAACTGGTGAAATAGTATCTCTATTGGCAAGCTTAATTGTAACATCAATTTCTTCTATCTCAGCAGGTGCAATATCATGCATAATTTCTTTGTATAAGGAATGAGGTATTGCACTTGCACTAGCACCCATATCACATAAGCCATGATAACAATGATCTCCTATTTTAACAGAAACAACAGGCATGCCTACAACAGGTTTATGTTTATTTTTAGTATCGGGACTAGCAATTCTAGCAACTTCATCACAGAAGTAAATAACATGCCCATCAATATTATCAGCCAAGAGATGTTTAACCATAGCAATACTAGGTTCAACTTTAATTTGCTCAGGGGGTTTGGGTGTCCTAATATTACTTTTGTTGATCACAGTTGAAGCTTTAGCATGATCCTTTATTCTAACAGGGAAAGGTGGTTCCTCAATATAAGCAGTAGGAACAATAGGATCATTATATCTGATAGTCTTTTCTTCAACTTTAATAGGTGAAACTACTTTTACTTCAATGGGAGGATTATATTTAAACCACTTCTCCTTAGGGAGATCAACATGAGTAGCAAATGATTCACAGAAATAAGCTACTATCTCAGAGTCAAGTCCATATTTAGTGCTAAATTCACGGAAAACATCGGTATCCATAAAAGATTTAACACAATCAAACTTAAGTGTTATACCTGACTCCTTACCTTCGTCGAGATCCCAATCTTCAGAGTTGCGTTTAATTCTGTCCAATAAATCCCATTTGAATTCAATAGTCTTCATCATAAAAGAACCAGTACAAGAAGTATTGAGCATGGAGCGATTATTGAGAGAAAGCCGAGCATAAATTTTTTGAATAATCATTTCTCTTGAGAGCTCATGATTGGGGAATGAATATAACATTGACTTAAGCCTTCCCCAAGCTTGAGCGATGCTTTCTCCTTCGTGAGGCCAAAAATTATATATATAATTACGATCACGATGAACAAGATGCATATGATAAAACTTCTGATGAAATTCCAATTTCAATCGGTTGTAGTTCCATGATCCCATATCATCACATAGCCTAAACCATGTCAATGCCTTTCCCTTCAAAGATAAAGGGAATACCTTCTTCTTGATAACATCCTCGGGCATACCTGCAAGCTTAAATAATCAACAAACTTCATCCACATAGATTAGGGGCAAATCGGGATGTAATGTTCCATCACCTGTGAAACGATTAGCTAGCAGTTTCTCTATCATACCCGAAGGAATTTCAAAGTAAATATAGTAGGTTCAGTAGGTTGAGGAGCAACTCTTTGATCTACTGGTCGGGGTGAAGATACCCCGAACAAGCCCCTCAAAGGATTATGTTCCATAGTAACACGTGACGGTAAATTTCAGCACACTATATAAATTTTTCCTTACCAAATTCCACCTACCAAAGGCGCTTCACTCCCCGGCAATGGCGCCAGAAAAGAGTCTTGATGACCCACAAGTGTAGGGGATCTATCGTAGTCCTTTCGATAAGTAAGAGTGTCGAACCCAACGAGGAGCAGAAGGAAATGACAAGCGGCTTTCAGTAAGGTATTCTCTGTAAGCACTGAAATTATCAGTAATAGATAGTTTTGTGATAAGGTAATTTAACGGGTAACAAGTAATGAAAGTAAATAAGGTGCAGCAAGATGGCCCATTCCTTTTTGTAGCAAAGGACAAGCCTGGACAAACTCTTATATGAAGTAAAACGCTCCCAAGGACACATGGGAATTATCGTCAAGCTAGTTTTCATCACGCTCATATGATTCGCGTTCGTTACTTTGATAATTTGGTATGTGGGTGGACTGATGCTTGGGTACTGCCCTTTCTTGGACAAGCATCCCACTTATGATTAACCCTTATTGCAAGCATCCGCAACTACAAAAGAAGTATTAAGGTAAACCTAACCATAGCATGAAACATATGGATCCAAATCAGCCCCTTACGAAGCAACTCATAAACTAGGGTTTAAGCTTCTGTCACTCTAGCAACCCATCATCTACTTATTACTTCCCAATGCCTTCCTCTAGGCCCAAACAATGGTGAAGTCTCATGTAGTCGACGTTCACATAACACCACTAGAGGAAAGACAACATACATCTCATCAAAATATCGAACGAATACCAAATTCACATGACTACTTATAGCGAGACTTCTCCCATGTCCTAAGGAACAAACATAACTACTCACAAATCATATTCATGTTCATAATCAGAGGGGTATTAATATGCATAAAGGATCTGAACATATGATCTTCCACCAAATAAACCAACTAGCATCAACTACAAGGAGTAATCAACACTACTAGCAACCCACAGGTACCAATCTGAGGTTTTGGGACAAAGATTGGATACAAGAGATGAACTAGGGTTTGAGAAGAGATGGTGTTGGTGAAGATGTTGATGAAGATTGACCCCCTCCTGATGAGAGGATCGTTGGTGATGACGATGGCGATGATTTCCCCCTCCCGGAGGGATGTTTCCCCGACAGAACAGCTCCGTCGGAGCCCTAGATTGGTTCCGCCAAGGTTCCGCCTCGTGGCGGCGGTGTTTCTTCCCGAAAGCTTGCTTATGATTTTTTCCAGGGTAAAAGACTTCATATAGCAGAAGATGGACACCGGAGGCCTGCCAGGGGGGCCACGAGGCAGGGGGTGCGCCCAGGGGGGTAGGGCGCGCCCCCACCCTCATGGATGGTGGGTGGCCCCCTCTGGTACTTTCTTCGCTCAGTATTTTTTATTAATTCCAAAAACAACTTCCCTAGAGTTTCAGGACTTTTGGAGCTGTGCAGAATAGGTCTCTAATATTTGCTCCTTTTCCAGCCCAGAATTCCAGCTGCCGGCATTCTCCCTCTTCATGTAAACCTTGTAAAATAAGAGAGAAAATGTATAAGTATTGTGACATAATGTGTAATAACAGCCCATAATGCAATAAATATCGATATAAAAGCATGATGCAAAATGGACGTATCACATCTACAGCGGGCGTCCCAAGCCCGCCTCAAACGACTGGGCGGACGGCCCGATCAGTGGCCAGTCATGACAAAGCGGCGTAGACGGGCGCCTTAAACGGGTCTCAAACGTCGGGTTGATCGCCACCCCCAAATGTAGGGCGGATATGGGGCGCCAAGGCATGCCTGGACGCGTCCGCTACGTCAAACCCAACAGCCCTACCCCATCACAAATTCACCCCTCGACCTACTGGATCCATTTGCACTCTTCTCTCTTCTTCCTCCGTGATGGACGTCTCACAGTTCCCCCGCCACTCTTGCTCTACATCCTTTCTGAGCCTCTGCTCCGCCAACACCGACACAACAATCCTTTGTCCCGTGCTCGCTGAGGGGGACGTCGACGCCGGCCCAGACGCTGCTACGACACGTTTGGCAACTCTCGGGCTGCCCCTTGGGCTCTATGTGTTCAACACATTGTCCAACCCGGTTTTTGGTGATTTGTTGGTAGGGAAAACGATGAATTCTGATGCTTCATCGGACGAGGAGTATGGCCCGGTGGAGCTTGATCAAATGATTCAAGATGACTTCTTCGATTCGTCGGATTCAGACGAAGAAGTGGACATGATCATGCTCATGAACATGCACGAGGAAATGGACCGGCGGGTGGAGCATAACTTTCAACTTCAAGGGCTCAACCAAAGGAGAAGAGTGATCAATCTGAATAGGGTCTCCGAGCACGTCTATTTCACAAGGAATACTTTGCTCCGAACCCAACTTTCCTATATGATCCATGGTTTTGTCGTCATTTTCGCATGTGAAAACCATTGTTTTTGTGCATTGTGGAGGGAGTGGAGGCACAAGATGACTACTCCAAGCTCGCAAGGGATTGCCTCGGCCAACTTTCTTTCCATGCTAAGCAGAAATGCACGGCTGCTCTAAGGATGCTTGCACCTGGTACTGCCGCAGATGCCGTTGGTGAGATGGTGTGGATGGAGGAGAGCACATGATTGAAGACTACTGTCAAGTTTGCCCACGCTTTGGTGCAGGTGTTTGGAGCAGAGTATTTGAGGAGAACCAAATGCGCAGGACACATAAAAGTTGTTGGCTGTTGGAGAGGCCGGAGGGTTTCCAGGAATGCTCGGACCAATTGATTGCATGCATTGGCAATATAAGAACTGCCCAAAGATTTACGGAGAATATATCAAGGTCACACCAAAAAGGCCACCATCATACTAGAAGCAGTGGCATCACATGACTTACAGATTTGGCATGCTTTCTTTGGGTGTCGTGGTGAAATCACGACAGATGCCATGAGATACCTGAAAGTGGGGGGCTGTGTGAGGACGCCGGTGGGTTCCGAAGGCGAGGTCAGCACGCGTGTGTATGAGACACAAGACGTACCCAGGTTTGGGGCCCTCTGGAGAGGTAACAAATGAAAATTTCATGTCTACCGATCACGTTGGTGGATGCCAACAAATGGAATTTTCATGTCTACCGCTCCTTCACTGGCTGCCCGCTCCAACCGCCATACCGCCATCTCGATGACGACCACCGCACCACCGGTGAAAAATACCAGGCCATTCTTATTGCCCCCCGCACCGTCCCCGCTACCCTCGCTCTCCGGTCATGCCCCCCACAGGCCACCTCCAGCGACTGCCATCGTCGACCCGCGCTCAGGCGCTGGCCCGCGGCTCCCGCCTGCCCGCACTTCCCCCACCAAGTCGCCCACCCCGCATCCCCCACGACCACTTGCGCGCATCGCCCCAGAGCCCCTCTCCCGACTAAGCTCGAGCACCGTCATTGCCCAACGCGAGGTCGTCGTCCATCCTTGACCGCATGCCACCCGCCTCGAGCTCCATCGTAGCTGCCTTGACCCACTTGAGAGAGATGAAGATGCGAGAAAGAGATAGGGGAGAAGAGACAGACGCCGACGGAAAAAATAAAAATAAATAAAAGTTGACCCAATGACACATCGACCGAAGTATGTTGTATATTGATATGAGTTTATTGGAGATATGCAAAAGCATCACTCATGAAAACCCCTATATATTTATTGAGAGAGCCCGTGTAACCAATTGTAGAGGGACAAAAATTGTTGATTATTAAAAAAATATAGGAGGAACCTAGAATTATAGTCTTATGGGCAAGGACAATATTGCTAATTTACTAACCTCTATAAGAAACACCGACATGAATAAGAAAGGAACAGTTTGTGTCGTATCTACAAGTATTATCGAAAATATTGTTAAATTACTTCTACGAGAGGGTTTTACTGAAATTGTTCAGAACCATCAGGAACCTAATCGATATTTCTTGGTTTCAACTTTTAGTCATCAAAAGAGAAAGGACTAGAAAAGGATTATATAGAATACAAATCTTTTTTAAGCGTATCAGCCGACCAAGCTTAGGAATTTGTACCAACTATCAGGGAATTCCTAAAGTGTTGTGTGGAATGTAGCTGTCATTCTTTCTACTTTTTGAGGGATAATGACAGATCGAGAAGCTTGGCAGGTGTTACTGTTTTGACCGCCCAATAGCCAATTTGATCCCAAGGAAAAGAATAACCAGTTACACCAAATGATGCAGTCAAAACACCCAAAACCACACATGTGACCCAAGTTAATTCACATGGTTTTTTAAATCTACCTATGAGATACACACAAAATACATGCAGGATCATCATTAAAACCATCATACTTGCCGGTCATCGATGAATTGATTGTATTGGTCAATTTTTTTTGGTGATCTGCTCGAGATCCTCTTAGTAGCGAGTGGGCATAATGGGCTTTTCTTTTTTGCGGAAAGTGCAAAGGCCATGTATTAATAGCACATGCCCTTACAAAAACACCATTATAGAAATTAAAAGTATGTCTAAATCTCTGAGAGTGCCGAAGTCTTCTTGTTTCTGCATCCACCGGCAATGCGCCCTAAACAACACTCGTTGATGTCTCTAGACCTCTCTCCGAGCGGAGCAAACTTATTGAGATCCGGGAACTTTGTGGATCGTTTGTGCGCACTATTTTCTCTGTTTTCCACCCACTTGGCAAGCATTTTTTTTCCTTTCCAGAAATTGGATAAGTCTTTTTATAGGCACGTAGAAACAAATGCTTAGTAGAGACAAACTTTTATGGGCAACACATGTCCGACAAACAGGACACGTGGGGCCGAAAAAACCTACTCCTTTGGCAGTTGGATGGGTTGGGCAACTTGCACACAATGCCGACGAAATGGAATTGATAATCGTCGAGGAGTGTGTAATGCGTTGTTGCCTCAGCTTTACAGTTGGAGGTTTTTGGCACGAAGCTGCTCACCGATAACTTTTTGTTGTTGTTGCGGGTAATCGATAGCTCTTCTGAACATTTCCCCCCCGAGAATGTACTGTAGCTCTTTTGAACATGGGATCCTTTTCCATGTGTAATGAAACTTGTTGCGCAAAACGCTGTGAATAGTTTCCTGTGTCATGAAAAACCATGAGTAATTTTGTCCAACTAGATTTGGTAGTACCGTGGAACATGCTCTGTCTGGCCTAGCATACTGGATTCGATTGATTGACGGCCAGTTCTGGAAACTTATGACGTCGCGTCTAAAAACCGCACTAGTAGTATGAAGGAACGCTCATCCTACCAACCGAGCACGTGGTTAATCAAAATCACGGGGCAAAGCAACAAACAACTACTTTGCGAACACAGCATCTAATGGGGGCCATGGGTCACAAGTGCACCGGAGGCTGTTTGCTCTGTTTTCTGATACAAACGTCAACCGTGTCGTACGTACCAATAATCCTGTGATTACAACCCAACAACCAGGCTGTCTGCTCATGTGTTGATAACTTCTTGAAACCATTGGTGCAAATATACGGCACGTTGCCCGGTTCAAAATCTTGTCCATCAGATCAGTCAGAGATCTCTAGTCATACCATCGCGGGCAAACAGCACGCGCGGGAATCACGAGACAAGGTGATCAGCGAGCATGGCCCATGTCAATCTAAAACCCTTGACTGTCAGGAACGGCATCCCAAAAGGCAGGCAGAGCTCCTGCCCGGTCCAAAGTTTTGGCTGGATCGCACGGCAACCCTGCGCTTGTTGAGAAATGCTGCCACCTCCTGACGCTGCAAATGGGGCCAGTCGTGTTATGTCTTGCATGCATGGCGCCGCGCTTAACTTGTGTGTACCCATGTCCGTCCATGTAGAAACAAAGTTTGAGATCGGAGACCAGCTGGACGGAGCGAGATCGTCGGAGGTCCAAGAAGCTGGCCGTACCTTATCTCCGGGGGTTCCATCTCGCTCCCATGCATGCAGCTAGCGAGCGACGGCACGGCCGACAGCGCGGCCGCCACGGCCCCACCTTGCCGCCCGCCGTGTCGGCACGGGCCTTGCGCACCCACCCTGCAGGCCCCCACGATCCGGGCGGGTGAGGAGAGTCTTCGGAGGAGATCGATCGCCATTAACATTTCGCTAGCTAGCTATAGTCGCGCAACGCCGCTGGGCGTTGAGACTTGAGAGAAAACATGGTCCTGCCCGCATGGTGCGTGCCCCGGGCCGATGAGACACGGCGCTGTCTGCGGTACAATGGGCGGACGTGGGGTTGGGGGTACGTCCCACCCTTGACATGCAGGTGGGGGCGCGGCGTCCCACATTGTTGGATCCTGCACACCGCAGCCCCATGTGGGCGGAGATCGGGCGATCGGCGTCAGGACGCAGCAGCGCGGCGCGCCACCGGTCGGGCTGCCGGTTCCCCGCCCCGTGGGCGCGCCCAAGGTAAATGGCATGGCATATTGGCATGGTCGGCGCGCCCCCGGACAGAGCAACGCTCCAGTCCTGCCCAGCCCGCGCGCGGCCACCGACCACCCGTACGCGCACGTCCATGGCTCAGTCCTTCTGTCCGTAGGTAGGATCGATCCGTCACTCACTCCTTTAACAACTCGGTCAACGCTTGGGCGTTGCACGCCATTGAGGCATTGACCATTGTTACCAGAGAATCGAAGAGCAAGTTGGCCACTTATCTCGACCGGGATGCTGCCCCTGACGCGTACGTGCGCATTCGAGACAAGCCGAGCAGGAAAGCTGGTGCCGCCATCTCGGCCCTGAGTCAGCAGCGCCGACTCAGCAGCGAGAGGGGATGGGACGCACGGGGCCGCGCGTGCCGCCCATGAGATTTTGGATAGCACGTAGATCGCGCGGGCTACGCACTCGCCGTCACTAGCTAGTATAGCTACGACGCGCGTAGCGTAGGTGTGCGACTGCTGCGTTCGTAGTGTATGGGGGCGGCATGGGCGACCGGCCATGGGGGCGGAGCATGGGGGTCGTGCTGATTTGGCGACGACTTGGCACGGCGAAGGCGACGCGCCGGGGCGGACAGTTCGGACACCTGGTGTGTGGTGGGCCTGCGCTATGTTGGGACCAAACCGAATTAACGAACTTTGTACCTTTCTCCGGGTCATGGGCGCGGGGTTTCTACGGTCTACGGCCTGGTTTTTGTCTGGAATTGTCCTACATTAGATTAGCAGTTTAACAAACCATTTCTAATAATGTTAAAAAAAACATCTCTAATACGCGCGAGGTTTACTTTTACAGAAGAAATGGACACCAACCTTGTTCAGTTAAGCTACTGCTGAGGTGGGCTATTTTTTTCTTGCCGACAAGAACAACGTGAGCAAATCAAGGGCACCAAGTCCCTGATTCGTCAAAAGGGGTTGATTGCATGTTCCCGCAGATTGTTGTGTTGAACTTCTTTTTTTGACAAAGTTGTGTTGATCCTATTGATGATTTAGCAACCAGAGAAAGTTTTTCAATATTTATTAAATAATGAAACAAAGTTAAATCATCCACCGACAAGAGAACGTGATAATTTAGCGCATTGTTCAACGAAAACAACCGGTGGCACATAATTCACCTGCTTTTCTAGCTCAGAAGATACACCGCACATCTAACGGGGACGCCAATGTAAAGCTGCCTTGACGAAGTGCAAAACGCAGCGTCCTTGAATGGTTCACAATTGTAACAGAAAATAGTTGATATCGATTTGTGTCGGTGCACTGAATAAAATCTTGGTTAAAATCTAGGACGACTTTTACCACGCATTTTGTTTATAATGAGTGTCATGGAATTCGCCTGCTTTGCTAGTTCATGAGCTACGATATGAATCTAGCAGGGATGACAACTGAAAGGTGCCATGGTGAAAGTGCAAAAATGTAGTGCATGTTGGTGTTGAACGATACATGATTGTAACGCATATAGTCGATGTCAGTTTGCGTCGATGAATTGAGTGAAACCCTTTGTGAAAATCTTTACACGACTTGTGACGTGCATTTTGTTCCTTCATCTGTAATCTAAACCTAAGTCGGTTGTCTCTTTCTCCCTCCTTTTCATTAGCCTATGGAGAAGATCGTCGAGGAAATTTTCATGTGGAGGAGACATCAAAGTTGAATCCTGCTGCGGTTTGCTGGGCGAAGCGGAATGTACATGCCACAACGTGTCGAACTAGATGCCTTCATGTAAGTTGTCGCATTACCATCGTGATGGTGTTAGCTGCTATTGCGATTGAAATGGGTAGCACAAAGGTCATTAAGGAAAGGCTTTTTCATCGGTGAATCAAGAAATTGTTGAACAACGATTAAGAGTGTAGCATTACTCATATATATTACTTGTAGCCAAAATTAGGTAAGTCATTTCATGGAGAACTATGGCCATGCCGATTCCCAGACAATTATTTGGCTTAGATCATGGAGTGGGAGTGTCAAGGAGATATGCTTGAACGACTATAACCATATATTGTGAGTAACATAAGCCAT
>NC_057805.1:34862915-34895196 GCF_018294505.1 Triticum aestivum
GCCATGTCCCTGGGTGAAAAGTTGTCAACGTCTTAATATCGTGAGTTTTTGCCTTCTGGCACAAACCTGAAACTATAAAAATAGCATTCTAATTATTCTAATAAGTTGTTTGTAAGTGCAGGGAGGACACCTATACTGTTCACCATTTCGGGGGTGTATAACTTGGGCCTAATTTAATTAATAGCATGGCAAACATTTATTTTTTGCAGAATCTGCAACATTTTAAAGTAGGCGTGGAAAATCCATTAGTGCAAAGATAAAATATTATCGGGCTTTATGCCGTCACCATCATAACACACAAAATTCAAATAAACAATTAGTGACGTCTACCGGGTATGGTTCGCTTCATAAGAAAACTGCCTACTTGGTTTTTTCTGACAGGTTAAAAAGGTTTTTGTAATAAAATTGTTCATGGATGTATTTTAAAAATCACGTATTCAATAAAAATCATAAATTTAAAAGTAATCATTAATTTTAAAACTCGAATAATCAAAAATCCCAATACAAAAAATGCTCATAAGTTTGAAAATTACATCAATTTTGAAAAAGGGAGGACAAATATTTTATGAAGAACATAGGGGAAATATAAAATGAACAAAAGAAAAAAAATGATCGAGCGAAGGTTCTACAACCATTTCAAAATCGGTGGGGAAAGAACAAAAAGCTAAACATAAGAACAGCTCAATTGGGTCGGTCCGTTAGGGCGCGGAGTGTAGTTGCTAGCCACCTGCCGTTACGTATGATTTGGGCTGGCCCATTAGCTCTTTCCAGTTTTGGAAGGTCCTTTCCTATCTTTTTTTCACTTTCGTTCCTTTTAAATATTTTCTTATGTTTGTTTTTCCCTTTATTTTTAATTTCCATTTTCCTTTGTTTTTTAGGTTTTTAAAACAGTGGAGATTTTCTGCATTTGCAAAATTTGTTTATGAAGTCGTGAACATTTTTCAAATACGCCAGTACTTTTTACAAATTCGGGACCATTTTTAATTGGTGAAAGTTTTGTACAAATTCAAGGATATGTATTAAAATTGTGAAGATTTTTTCGAAACTCGGGAACATATATTGAAACTGGGGACCAATTGTTAAAATTTATAAACTTTTATGTTTCGAAGAATAATTTTGAAATGCATGAAAAAAATCGAATTCATAAACATTTTTTGTATTTCAGGAACATTGTTTAAATTTTGTAAATATTTTGTCTTAAAATTAGGAACATTATTAGAATCTAGAACATGTTAGTAAAATTCATGAACATTCTTTAATATGCAAATATATTTTTAAATCACAACAGTTTTTTTTATCAACGAACATTCTTGAGCATTATTTTCTCAACATTTTTCTAAACATTTCAAAGTTTTCAAAAATCCCGAATTGTTTAAAGAAGAAAATAAATGAAAAAAAACAAAGTGACCCGCGCAAAGGCCGGCAAAATGGCGCGTAGGAGGGAAATTGCGCGCTGATTCGTTCAGAAGCGCCTAGCTCGCCAAATAGGCGAAATCAGTAGTTAAGAGGTGCCCTTCCAAGTGTCACTCTCACCTTCTCAGGCACTGAGAAGTAGCACGTTGCATATGCGTCACTTGTCGTAACCTGCATTTTTTTATAGATTCGTTTATTCAAATCTCAAACCGTGCATCCATTGGATTTGTCTCTTGAACCGTGCATCCAAATCTTGAACCGTTTTCACCATTGGATTTGTCACGCCAAGATCTTTGAAACTAGATCGCCTGTTAATAGGTTTTGATGAGCTTTTTTTGACAAAAATAAACAGAAGAAAAAACTCAAAGTCTGAACCACGGTCTTTCTTGAAATTTTCCCTTTTCGAGAAGCACAATTGTGCTTCACGCGGAAACAAATCCGTGCTTCTGGTGGAAGCCAAAAAAATCACGCTTTTTCTTTTTTCTTTTTTTTATAAGTATAGTTTTACTTCTCGTGGTAGCAAATATGTGCCTCTACGAAAAGCAAATCCGTGCTTCTCGTAGAATCAAAAAAAGTGCCTCCGAGAAGTTGTGCTTCTTATGGAAGCAAATTTGTGCCTACACGAGAAGCAAATCTATTCTTCTCGTGGAAGCAAAAGAAAGTCGCGGTTTTTCCTTTTCTGAAAAAACACATATGTGCTTCTCGCAGAAACAAACATGTGCTCAACGAGAAGCAAATATGTGCTTCTCGTGAAAGTAAAAAAAATCGCGTTTAGTTCCTTTTCAAGAAGCACTCGCAGAAGTTGATTTGTGCCTCCATGAAAAGCAAATTTGTGTTTTCTGTGAAAGCCCAATTTTTCCGCTTAACTTTTTTCACACACACACACACACAAATATATATATATATATATATATATATATATATATATATATATATATATATATATATATATATATATATATATATATATATATCCTATAAAATATAAGGAAACCAAAAACCATAATAAAATCATTTAAAACTGGAAAACACGTAGAGAAAAATAAAAAAATCCCAAGGAAACGCCTAGCACGCGACACGTGGCGGCTGCTGGATGCACCACTTGGCATGTTCTTAGCCCACGAAAGTGACCTTTATAGGAGGTCCACAAGACATGCCCCTTGACTAGTTGCTCTCCCAAATAGGAGGACCCAGCGCGAACGTTGCCCAGTACGAGCATCCAAAATAGCCCCAAAGTGTATAACAGCACCCTGGATGGCTCATTGGCCGAACATCATTTAATGCGCTTGGCCCATTCGTAACAAGGATGAAGCAAATCCGTTTCATCGTACAAGTCCTTAAGAAAGGTATTTTCATAGTCTGTATCAGAGCTGTAAAATTATTAAAAATATATAGCTATAACATATTACGTGTTGCAAAAAATATTCAGTACCATCTATTCAGATCAATATAACACATACCGCAAAAAATAAAAATAAAATAACATACAATTGTTCCTTTGTTGTTCAAATAAAAAATTGTTAATGAGAAGACGTAGATGTATTCTACATGGAAAAGTGGCAAATTATTTGTACTAGGGGTTACTTGGCTATAGATAGGAGGGAGGAAGAAGGAGAGAAGATACACCGAAACTTTCAAAATGTTGTTCTATTATTAAGGGCCTCTTTGATCCACGGGATTTTGAAAATGCAGGAATAGAGAAAAAACGTAGGAATAAACTAGCATGTGTCAGTTCTAAAGCCGGAGGATCTCAGGTAGGGGGGTTCGAGCTGGTGATCTTGTATCGATGGTAACATGAAGAGTAGGGACACGATGTTTTACCCAAGTTCGGGCCCTCTAGAGGAGGTAAAACCCTACACCTTGCTCTTGTTTATATTGACTGTGTGAGGGGGTACAGAGTACAGTATGATCTACATATTGTTTTGCATGCGGGGAGTACTTTGCTTCGAGGGCTAAGTATACTTTCGCAATAAATATGTGAGTTCTTTATGACTAATGTGAGTCCATGGATTATAGCACTCCTAAATTTCCGCCATTTGCTAGCCTCTTCGGTACCATGCATTGCCCTTTCTTGCATCGAGAGTCGATGCAGACTTCGGCGGTGCATCCAAACTCCATGATATGGTACGCTCTATCACACATAAGCCTCCTTATATCTTCCTCAAAATAGTCACCATACCTACCTATCATGGCATTTCCATAGCCTATGAGATATATTGTCATGCAACTTCCATCGTTCCGTTATTATGACATACACCTTCAGTGTCATATTGTTTTGCATGATCATATAACTGACATAGTATTTGTGGCTCAGCCACCATTCATAATTATCATACATGTTACGCTAGCATCATTGCACATCCTGGTACACTGCCAGAGGCATTCATATAGTCATATTGTTCTAGTGTCGAGTTGTAAGTAAATAAAAGTGTGATGATCACCATTTTTAGAGCATTGTCCTAGTGAGGAAAGGATGTCGGGGACGATGATTCCCACACAAGTCGGGATGAGGAACCGGATGAAAAAAGAGAGGCCAAAAAGAGCCCCACAAAAAATGAGAGAAAAGGAGAGAATGGGCAATGTTATTATCATTTTCCACACTTGTGCTGCAAATTAGCACCATGTTTTTCATATAGAGAGTCCCCTACATTGTCACTTTCATATACTAGTGGTAATTTTTCATTATAGAACTTGGCTTGTGTATTCCGATGATGGGCTTCCTCAAATGCCCAAGGTCTTTATGAGCAAGCAAGTTGAATGCACACCCACTTAGTTTTCAATTGAGCTTTCATACACTTATAGCTCTTAGAGCATCCGTTGCATGGCAATCCATACTCCTCGCAATGACATCAATTGATGTGCATCTCCATAGCCCGTTGATTAGCCGCGTCGATGTTAGACTTTCTCCCTTTTTGACTTCTCCTTATTGATCCCTATCACCGCATTCTATTCCACCTAGTGCTATGTCCATGGCTCACGCTCATGTATTGCGTGGGAGTTGAAAATGTTGAAGCGCATTAGAAGCACGATCCAATTGCTTGGTTTAACACCTTGGTGCTCATGATTTATATTTTTGCGATGAAGGCGGAGTTAATGCCATGTCAACATGATAAAATGAGGGGGGATAACACTCGTTAAGGATCGTATATTTTGAAAAAGTAATGATTATGCTTCTTATATTCATGGCTATTATTATGTTGATGTTATTACTTCATCGTTTCTCAATATTTATATCGTCAAACGGATTACATGATAGACATGTTAGGTAGCATTCCACATAAAAAATTATGTTTTTATCATTAACCTACTCCAGGACGAGTAGGAATTAAGCTTGAGGATGCTGATGCGTCTCCAACGTATCTATAATTTTTTATTGTTCCATGCTATTATAGTATCAATCTTGGATGTTTTATATGCATTTATATGTTATTTTATATCATTTTTGTGACTAACCTATTAACCTAGTGCCCAGTGCCAGTTGTTTTTTTTAGCTTTTTAGAAAATCAATATCAAACGGAGTCTAAATGGACAAACCTTTGGATCAATTTTTTCTGGGCCACAGTGACCCACAAAGGTACGGGAGAAGACCAGAAGAGTCACGAGGGTGCGACAAGCTCACAAGGCGCGCCCCCCGGGGGGGGGGCTGAGTTTGTGGGGCCCTCGTGGCACCTCTTGACCTAATTTCGCCTCTATAAATTCCCAAATATTCCCAATATATCAGAGAGTCACTCGAAACATTTTTTCTGCCGCCGCAAGCTTCTGTTCTTCTGCAATCCCATTTCAAGGCCTTTTCCGGTACTCTGCCGGAGGGGGGAATCGATCATGGAGGGCTTCTACATCATCCTTGTTGCCTTCTGATGATTCATGAGTAATTCACCACAGGCCTACGGGTCCATAGCTAGTAGCTAGATGGCTTCTTCTCTCTCTTTGAGCTTCAGTACAATGTTCTCCTCGATGTTCTTTGAGTTCTATCTGATGTAATCTTCTTTTGCGTTGTGTTTGTTGGGATCCAATAAATTGTGGGTCTATGATCTGAATATTCATGAGAAGTAATTGAGTCTTTTCTGAACTTTATTATGCATGATTGTTATAGCTTTATATTTCTCTCCGACCTATCCGTTTGGTTTGGCTAACTAGATTGATTTATCTTCAGTGGGAGAGGTACTTTGTGATGGGTTCAATCTTGCGGTGATCTATCCTAGTGACAGAAAGGGACAAGACACGTATTTGTATGGTTGCCATTAAGGGTAAAACAATGGGGTTTATTCATATTAATTTGTTTACTTTGTCTACGCCATGCCATCTTGCTTATGGTGTTACTTTGTTTTTATTAACTTAATACCCTAGATGCATGTTCGATAGCAGTCAATGGGTGGAATAATTGTAGTAGATGCAGGCACGAGTCGGTCTGCTTGTCTCGGACTTGATGCCTATATATGTGATCATTGCCTTGAATATCGTCATAACTATGCTTTTTCTATCAGTTACTCATCAGTAATTTGTTCACCCACCGTATGCTATGTGTTCGAGAGAGAAGCCTCTAGTGAAAACTATGCCCCGGGGTCTTCTTTATATATTATATCTTTTATTTTTTTTGCAATTTATCTATCCACCTCTACAAGATTTGATCCTTGCAAGTAGCGAGTTCAAGGGGATTGACGACCCTCTTGCCCGCGTTGGGTCCAAGTATTTGCTTTTGTGTGTGCATGTGCTATTCATGAAGCTTTGCGTGATTCTCCTACTGGATTGATACCATAGTTCTCACTAAGGGAAATACTTATATCTACTATGTTGCATCTCCTCTCGTCTTCAGGAAAAATCCCAACGCAACTCATAAGTAGCAGCACCCCAAAGGAGGATGTCGAGATGTGGGCATCCAAATGGTTTTATATAGCCGACGTCCCACTCAAGGATCCTGTCCGGGAAGGTCTTCCTCCTTTTCCCCCATGCCACTGAAATAGTGGTACAACTAGCGGCCGAGAAGTCGTTCCCAAAGGGAAGACACTAAGAATCCGAGATTTATCGGTTGGCCGCTCAAGGCACTTGCCTCGGACGCCATAAGCTAACCATCATCAACGTGATGGCCGTAGCGATAGGCCGAGTCGTTCAACCGCTTCAAGAAACGCACCCATACATTGTGAGGTCAATGGGTCTAACGAGGCTACCCGAGCCATAAGAAAAGGTTTTGAGAACTAGGCGGCCTTGGTCGCTGCATTGGAAGCAACTTGCAAGGGAGAAAAGGAAGAATTCATCAATCAACGAATGTTTGATGGCTTCTCCTATCATAAACCCGTCGAAGCGGTAAGTTTTCTCATCCGAGCAGTGTTCTTACTTCTCATTAGATGTATAACATATCCGAACAGGGTTGGCGATGCTGGATCGAGACCGTGAGTTGTCCAGCTCCACAACCGGGAACTTACTCCCGTGATGACGATCCAGACCTTATACAACCAACTAACATGAATGCGGGTAATGACCACCGTTGGATGACAAAAAATGTCTGGACTGCCCAATTCGGACATTTAGGGGCGATTTTATACAACACGGATTACCAAATCGTCCTAATTGTCCAGATCAAACAATCCAGACATTTTTTTACTATCCAATGGTGGTCATCAAAATTGTTCGGACCGGTCCGGAAGTTCAAAATCACCAAACCAAACGAAGGGGAGTTTTGCCGGCGTCCATATGCCCACCATCAGTTGGGCCATGTCTCACAACCATTGGCCTACTCTGTCTTCTTTTTCCAGTGCGCCCGGCCCACTGTCAACCATAGCACACCGTCCGAATTTGATGTTGCGATTGAATAACCTCCATCCCTATCACTGCTCATAGACACGTCTGGCGGTCTTTCGTTGGAATTGCCCTTAGGACACAAGACTCAAGAGACGTCTGGAGTTGCCCGTAGAGCAACTCCAATAACTCCCTTAATTTTTTCCTCATAAAACTGGTTTTCAGATGATCGTAAAATTTACGAGAAGTTGTTCGAGAGCAACTTTTGTCAGTTTCCATACACTTCTTCCCCTAAATCCATTTTTATTTTAGTTTAATTAAACAAAAAATAGATAATTGCCAACAAGGACGACATGAGGTGATGCGATGGTCCCTGGCGCGAGGCGGCGGGCGGCGGCATTCTAGCTGTGTTACGTGAAATTGGGGACAAAAAAAGACTCTAACAGTTCCTGTAAAAGTAGCCACGACTTTATGGAAAGATGATTTTCCAGTAAACATGTGGGAAGAAAGACCAATTTTACAAGATCCCAGAAAGTTATGGTCACTTTAAGAGAACTATTGGAGAGAATTTGTTTGCCTCAACTTCCCAAACGGTGGACATAACTTTAAATGAACCAACCCGTGGTCACATGTTAGGAGGACAACGATATCCCTAGTCTACTAGAGTTCAATTCCTAGACTTCACATTGATGGTCGCATTTTCTTGAATTTATTTCAGGTCTTCCGATGATGTGCGTTCAGTGGGAGACGTTGCGTCGACTATGAAAGCGCGTGTGACGACTTCTTCAATTTAAAGATGATGTGCCAGCTCCGTCTCTTGAATGTGCTCACATATGTATGATATGCGTGTGTTTATAGGGGTGAGTGTATGTGCGTATGTATGAGCATCAGCGTTTGTATTGTGTTAAAAAACTTTCTGACAATTTTTTTAGAAATATGAGCTGATGGAGATGCTCTGACATGCAACACTCAAGAACACTGGTCACCACATCCTCACTTTCACTTAAGAGCATCTACAGCCAGACCTCGCCTAGGTAGTTCGTCCGGTTACTGACCTGTAAAAAAATATGACCCAACCGGACCTTTCAAACCGCGGAAAAACGCCCGAGCTGACCGACACTCCTCATATCCGACCCAAAACTTGCCCGGGCGCGTCCGCCTGACAGGCCCGGCCCACCACCGACCCCACAACTGTCCCACAAAAACCCTAATCCGAACGCCTCGCTCCGAACCTGTCATGGTGGGCGCAAGACAGATGCCACAGGGTGGCTAAAGAGAGGGATAGGCAAGAGGCAACCGGTGGGCTCCAGAGGCGAGGTTGGTACGAGCGAGCGGGATACGCAAGACGTACCCAGGTTCGAGGCTCTCCGGAGAGATAACACCCCTAGTCCTGCCGAGTGTGGTTTATATGAACATGGTACAAGCTTGCTCCTAGAGCTATTTTGGGGAGGAAGGAAGGCAGGCCAGTGCATAGGCTTCTCCTTCTCCGTGTGGGTGGATGTCAGTATGTGTGTGTGGCTAGAGGAGTCGACCCCCTGCATGGAGGAGCACCAAGGGGTCTTATACGCTGCCCCCAGGGTTACAATGGTAAAGTTACATGGGCACGGGGCCGGATTGTCAGTGTTCAGGAGCCGGCAGTGGGGGCCGCCGGGGCGTCGGGTCGGGTCCGTCGGGTGCGGGCCGTACTGGGCCCGCCGGGCGCAGGTACGGGCGACTGCTGGTACTATAGGCACGCCGTGTTGGTCGTCATGGGACGGTCGCGCCATCTTGCTACAGGGTTGCGCCTCCGGGACGCCGCCCACCCCAGGCGGAGGCTTGGTCGGCACGACAGCCGCGCCCGCCGGGGCCGGCATAAAGGGGGGCACACTGTAGCCATGCTTGTTTGTCGATGAAGGTTTAACTTGCGAGAACCGGCCGGCATGCGCCAGCCGGCTTTGGCTGGGTTACGCTGGGAAGCCGGCCAGGCGCAAGCCGGATTGAGGGGCGTTGCCAGGACCGATGTTTTTGAGAGGGATCCGGGTTCCGTTGCCTGCACGGGGTCCATCCCCCCAACAGTAGTTCCCGAAGCTGTGAAGGCTCGCTGGCTTCAAGCAGGGGGCCTTTGCAGTTTCACCCCCCCTGAGGAGGTGGCTGGGTTGATGAGGTTTGCGGCCGTCGGGTACGGCAACACCCAGTGTGTGCCGGTTTCCAAAAGCCGGATTGCGGCACCCCGGCATGGGCGAGAAACCGAGGCGTCTCCCGAATCTTGAAGGGAAAGGGACGCGCCTCCCACGGCCCGACACAGGCGCCACGTGATGAACAGCAGCTGGAGAGGCCCTGTGAGGCCACGCGCATGATGGGACATAAGAGCGGGCTGGGGCCCGCCACGTCGCACCCTCGGTCCGCGCGCGAGGATTGGTTGCGGCTGCCGCGGACGGTTGCACTTCTCAGGGTAATTAATTTGTGGGGGAAACGTGCCCACATAATGCAGGGAAGTGGAAACGTGGGCGCAGCCGATCCCACTTCCCCACGTTTGGCCGCGGTTATGAAATCAGATGGAGGGGGCAGCGGAAGCACTCACGCACGCACCCCTCGCCCCGTCCTTCTTCTCTCTGCCCAACTCTCAAGCTCGCTGCCCACCGGAATGCCAGGCACCGCCCGAATCACCAACCGGCCACGCTAGCTTCTTCTTGCCGTCGCACCTAGTACCCTTGCAGAGCTCCATCGATGGCGCCCCAAAGGGCTCGTGGGAGGGATCCGAGGTCACCGACGCTGACATCCAGTACCTCCACGACACTCGGCGATTGCCGTTGGCGGAGGACGTTGCCGTGTGCGCGCCTGGATGGGAGAGGGAGCGGCAACCGCTGGAGGGTGAGCGTGTGGTCTTCTATAGCCACTTCAAGCGTGGGTTCGGCCTCGCCGCTAGCACCTTCTTCCGCGCCTTTATTTCTTTCGGGCTGCAGCCGCACCACTTGGGCGCAAACACCGTACTACAGCTCTCTGGCTTCGCTACCTTATGCAAAGACTACCTGGGGGTGGAGCCAGACATGGAGCTCTGGAGCCGCCTCTTCTTCCTCAAGCAGCAGGGGCCGGAGGCCGAGGCCATGTCCGACTGCGGGGCTGCCGTAGTCTCGATCCAGCCGAACGGCGTGTTCCCCAAGATGCCCATTGAGGTGGCAGAATCCCATCTTCTACGTGCGCAACATCGGCGGAGGAGCCGACGCCATCAACCTGCCCCCGTTCATCAATGAGAAGCCGCTCGCCAAGATGAACTGGGGCTACATGCCCAAGAACCCGTCACAGGGGCTGCAGAATGTGTGCAGCCAAATCAGGGAGATGACGGTGTGGGAGGGTCTTAAGGGGACGGATCTTGTCGCCGCCTTCATCGCGCGCCGGGTGCTGCCGCTGCAACGCCGGGCGCACATCATCGGCCAGATGGGTGACCCCCGGGATCCCACCCGGATGTCGTCCGGGAGGCTATAGCTGGAGCAGGTCGCCGACCGGGTGAACACCATCTCCAAGGCTAGGTTGGCCCCTGACTGGCGCTTTGGGAAGGCGGCCTACAATGGAGAGAACCCGGCGCCAGCGGTGAGTCCTTGGTCCTCTTTTTTTGCAATGTCTCAACTTTTCCTCCATCCTGATGCGACGAGAGAGGTGTTGCTGAACGCCATCCAACAAAGGTGTGATGGGACAAGGGCACGGGTACTGGCCACTGAGCAGGCTCGCTCGGAGGGGGTGGAGACCTCCGCCGAGAACCCGGAGCCGTCCGATGCTGAAGCCGGCCCAGCGCGCCGCGCTGGTAAGTCTCCGCACCCAGACCTCTTACGAGACTGGTCGGAGAATGATGATGAGGTCCTGACATACGCTGGTGGTGCAGCACCGATGGGGGGAGGGGACAACAGCGTCGACCCCCCAAGATGACAGAAGAAGACGGCCGACGCCCGGTCGTCCCGCGTGCTGGCAGCGACAGGCCGACCGCACGGGAAGGACGCGGTGCCATCGAAGCCGGCCACGAAACACGCGGCGGAGGGATCGGCCGCGCGTGGCAAGCCATCGCGACAGCGATCGGGTGAGTTTCCTTTGCTGCTTTCTGTGTCCTGCTTGGTTGCACCTTTCTTATGTTTTCTTTGCTTGGCTCAGGTCGCCTCTTCACTTGGCATTGGCGGCCACGGACGCGCGTTCGGAGGCGGATTTTCGTTCTGGAAGACCCGGAGTAGCGCCATCGACCGGGAGGAGCACACGTCTGAGGAGGACCTCGGCCTGGATCCAGCGGACAGTGAGTGCGTGGCTTGGCAGGCCCGAAACAAGGCTGAGGAGGAGCTGGCAGCGACCTCGGCCCAGGCTTGGGCTAGGCCCGCGGAGGCGAGGGAGCAGGCTGCCCTGGAGCCGACTTGCCTAGAGATGCTGGAGGACACGGAGCCGACGGAGACGGTCATCGAGCCGCCGGTGGAGGAGGGGCGTGACCCGGAGCCGGCCGTTGACGACTCGGAGGTGGAGGATATAGTCATAGACACCCCACCCCAGAACAACGTGGCCGAGCGGGCAGAGGAGGGGTGCACCGGGGACGCCGCCCCGGGAGGAGCGCCGGGGTCGATGCCGGCTGGAGCACCGGAGACGACGCCGGCCGGAGCACCGGAGTCGATGCCCGCCGGAGCACCAGGGTAAACGCCGGCCATAGAGGATCCGGCGCGAAGCGAGCGCGCCTTGGTGGTTCCGCCATCGAGGGTTGTCGTGAACGCGGAGCAGGCGCCGGGAAGCGGCCCGGTCGTCGGGTCACAGCAAGCCCGAGCCGGGTCCAGCGGAGCCATCTTCGTGCCGCGCACGCGGGAGGAGGCAGCGATGGATGCTGTGCGCCAGCATCTTCACGGGCACGCGGATCGGATTCAGGCCTTTGCCCAGGGCGAGCTGGAGTGGGCATGGGAGCTGGAGCGCTCTATGATCGTAAGTTTTCTTGCTTGTCTTTCCGGCTTGTCACTGGGAGTGCGCTAGCACACCCACTGGGTGTAGCCCTCGAGATTTGGGCCAACTACGAAGTAGTTGGGTCGAATCTTAAAAAATGTCTTTGCGGTTGTGCTAATCCTTGCCTTCCTGCAGCACTTGGACGGCCTCCGAGTCAGCATTCATAACCGGCTTCTGGAGAAGCATCGCCAGGTCACGGGGCAGCTCGCTGCCAAGGAGGCGCTCCGTCTTGCCGGAGGTACATCTTGAATGCTCTTAGTGGGGGCGTGCTACCGCACCCACTGGGTGTAGCCCCCGAGATTCGGGCCAACTCTGAAATAGTTGGGTCAAAACTTAGTGTTTTTCTTTTCTTCCGGCGTCTTGACCTAAAACTTTGCCGCGCAGCTGCCGAGGCCGAGGTGCCGGATCTATGAACCCGGTTGGTCGAATCCGGCCAGCAGCGCGACCAGGCAGTCGTCGACAACGACCAGCTCCAAGCCGAGGTGGAGCAGCTGAAGGCGGAGGCCGCCAAGGCGGCGGAGGCCCACTAGGCGGAGCTCATCCGGCTTGGAAACGAGTGCGACATGGCGGCCACCGCAAGGGGCGACAAGCGGAAGGCGGCCGTTGACAAGGTCACCGAGCTCGAGAAGGCGCTCGAAGCCAGTGGCCGCGCCGGGAACTTGGAGGGGCATGGTATGTTGTGCGAGGCGCAGCATCTCGACGAGCTCCTTGTCAGTAAGTGTTTCTTTATTGATTTCGCCGGGTTGCGAGCTGGCTGAGTTTTTTCATGGCTGATTGTTTCCCTTCTCCACCCAACAGAGTACTTCCCGGAGATGCAGGAGACGACGGAGGAGGCCGTGCTTGCCCACCGATCGACCCAGGCGGACGCGGGTGACAGACTTGATCTGAATGTCGCCTGGAGTTTCTCGGAGATCAAGCATGCCGCTGAAGCCCTCCTGAGGGCCCTGGACAAGCCGACAACACGGCTATCCGAGGCTGGGTTGAGGATGGCGGTAGCCCTCTGGCTCGCCATTGCGCCCAATAGCTTTACGCGGTTGGCGCACTGGCTGGTAGCCAGACAGGCGCGGCTTCACGCGTGGCGTGTCTCCGCCGCTCATGCCGGCGCCGACTTGGCGCTGCGGTTCATCATGTCTTGGTATCCAGGCCTGAACCTAGACCGGCTGGCGGCCCAGCGAGCTAGTGCGGAGGCTCAGCTGGAGGCGGAGGCGGGCCGAATTGCCGCGCGGGCCAGCTACCTCACCTCATCCGCGTCGCACGACGAGTTCCAGGTGGAGCGTACCAAAGACGGTGAGGAGGTGCCGCCCGACAACTTCGGCTTGGCGCTCAACGACCCGGCTGGCAGCTGGGAGGAGTCGGGCCCCTATGCGGACGATGATGCAGGGTTGGATGACACCAGCACCTCGGAGAACCCGGAGATCACCGCGGAGGAGTCGGCGGTCGCGTAGCCCGGCGCGGGAGCCGCCTGAAGCCGTCCTACTTTACTTTTATCGCATTTTGTTAACTGACAAGTCCACCCACCCACTGGGGTGTAGGGTGAATGTAATGAACTCCGGCCGCGGGCCTTTATTCTTGTGATCTAAATATTTTTGCGAGTGTTTGCGCTCTTGCTCTTTGTTCTTAAGCTTTTTTCCTTGCTTGCTACTTCTTTGGGCTTCCCCCCGCGAGTCAGACAGTCGGGTTCCGGTCTGTGACAAGGAGTTCAGCCTTGGGACTGAGTGCATAGTACTTAGGCCTTTCAAACATTGAGCGCGAGCGAATCACCCACTGGCCCGGCTGGCGCGCAGCCGGTCGTGCGGCAACTTAGTGCGGTGAGGCCGGATTGACCAATTCGGCAAATCCAACTTAGCGTTTTTCGGCGTGCCGACGCTTTGGCCCATGGTTCTTGTCGGCCAACAGCCGAAGCCGGACTGTGGCTTAAGGCGAAGTTGGGGGCCTCGGCAACTCGAACACGCCGGAATGTACTAAGGGGGATGGCGGGTTGCGGTCAAGCCGGCTAGCCCCCTGATACGTCCATTTTGCATCATGCTTTTATATCGATATTTATTGCATTATGGGCTGTTATTACACATTATGTCACAATACTTATGCCTATTCTCTCTTATTTTACAAGGTTTACATAAGGAGGGAGAATGCCGGCAACTGGAATTCTGGGCTGGAAAAGGAGCAAACATTAGAGACCTATTCTGCACAACTCCAAAAGTCCTGAAACTCTATGAAAGTTGTTTTTGGAAATAATAAAAAATACTGAGCGGAAGAAATACCAGAGGGGGCCCACACCCTGGCCACGAGGGTGGGGGGCGCGCCTTACCCCCCTGGGCGCGCCCCCTGCCTCGTGGGCCCCCTGTTGGCCCTCCGATGCCCATCTTCTGCTATATGAAGTCTTTCGTCCGAAGAAAAATCATAAGCAAGCTTTCAGGTCGAGACTCCGCCGCCACGAGGCGGAACCTTGGCGAAACCAATCTAGGGCTCCGGCGGAGCTGTTCTGCCGGGGACACCTCCCTCCGGGAGGGGGAAATCATCGCCATCGTCATCACCAACGCTCCTCTCATCGGGAGAGGGCCAATCTCCATCAACATCTTCACCAGCACCATCTCCTCTCAAACCCTAGTTCATCTCTTGTATCCAATTCTTGTCTCTAAGTCTGGGATTGGTACTAGTAGGTTGCTTGTAGTGTTGATTACTCCTTGTAGTTGATGCTAGTTGGTTTATTTGGTGGAAGACCATATGTTCAGATCCTATATGCATATTAATACCCCTCTGATTATGAACATGAATATGCTTTGTGAGTAGTTATGTTTGTTCCTGAGGACATGATAGAAGTCTTGCTATTAGTAGTCATGTGAATTTGGTATTCGTTCGATATTTTGATGAGATGTATGTTGTCTCTCCTCTAGTGGTGTTATGTGAACGTCGACTACATGAAACTTCACCATTATTTGGGCCTAGAGGAAGGCATTGGGAAGTAATAAGTAGATGATGGGTTGCTAGAGTGACAGAAGCTTAAACCCTAGTTTATGTGTTGCTTCGTAAGGGGCTGATTTGGATCCATATGTTTCATGCTATGGTTAGGTTTACCTTAATACTTCTTTTGTAGTTGCGGATGCTTGCAATAGGGGTTAATCATAAGTGGGATGCTTGTCCAAGTAAGGACAGCACCCAAGCACCGGTCCACCCACATATCAAATTATCAAAGTACCGAACGCGAATCATATGAACGTGATGAAAACTAGCTTGACGATAATTCCCATGTGTCCTCGGGAGCGCTTTTCTCTAGATAAGAGTTTGTCCAGGCTTGTCCTTTGCTACAAAAGGGATTGGACCACCTTGCTGCACTTTATTTACTTTTGTTACTTGTTGCTCGTTACAAATTATCTTATCACAAAACTATCTGTTACCTATAATTTCAGTGCTTGCAGAGAATACCTTGCTGAAAACCGCTTATCATTTCCTTCTGCTCCTCGTTGGGTTCGACACTCTTACTTATCGAAAGGACTACGATAGATCCCCTATACTTGTGGGTCATCAAGACTCTTTTCTGGCACCATTGCCGGGGAGTGAAGCGCCTTTGGTAGGTGGAATTTGGTAAGGAAAATTTATATAGTGTGCTGAAATTTACTGTCACTTGTTACTATGGAAAGTAATCCTCTGAGGGCCTTGTTCGGGGTATCTTCACCCCGACCAGTAGAGCAAAGAGTTTCTCCTCAACCTACTGAACCTACTGAAAATGAAAATGTCTACTTTGAAATTCCTTCGGGTATGGTAGAAAAACTGCTAGCTAATCCTTCTACAGGAGATGGAACATTACATCCTGATGAGCACCTAAGATATGTGGATGAAGTTTGTGGATTATTTAAGCTTGCAGGTATGCCCGATGATGTTATCAAGAAGAAGGTATTCCCTTTATCTTTGAAGGGAGATGCATTGACATGGTATAGTCTATGTGATGATATGGGATCATGGAACTACAAACGATTGAAATTGGAATTTCATCAGAAGTTTTATCCTATGCATCTTGTTCATCGTGATTGCAATTATATATATAATTTTTTGCCTCGCGAAGGAGAAAGCATCGCTCAAGCTTGGGGGAGGCTTAAAACAATGTTATATTCATGCCCCAATCATGAGCTCTCAAGAGAAATGATTATTCAAAAAATTTATGCTCGGCTTTCTGATAACAATCGCACCATGCTCGATACTTCTTGTGTTGGCTCTTTTATGATGAAGACTATTGAATTTAAATGGGATTTATTGGAAATAATTAAACGCAACTCTGAAGATTGGGATCTCGACGAAGGTAAGGAGTCAGGTATGACACCTAAGTTTTATGGATACCGATGTTTTCCGTAAATTTAGCACTAAATATGGACTTGACTCTGAGATAGTAGCTTCTTTCTGTGAATCTTTTGCTACTCATGTTGATCTCCCTAAGGAAAAGTGGTTTAAATATCATCCTCCTATAGAAGTAAAAGTAGCTGCACCTATTAAAGTTGAAGAAAAGACTATCACTTACAATGATCCTATTGTTCCTACTGCTTATGTTGAGAAACCACCTTTCCTTGTTAGAATAAAGGATCATGCTAAAGCTTCAACTGTGGTTCGTAAAATCAATATTGGAACTTATACACCTCCTGAGCAAGTTAAAGTTGAACCTAATATTGCTATAGTTAAAGATCTCTTGGTTGATAATATTGATGGGCATGTTATTTATTTCTGTAATGAGACTGCTAGAATTGCTAAACCTTGTGCTAAAGATAAACATAGACTTGTGGTAAGCATGCCTGTTATTTCTGTTAAAATAGGAGATCATTGTTATCATGGCTTATGTGATATGGGTGCTAGTGCTAGTGCAATACCTATTGACTTATACAAAGAAATTATGCATGATATTGCACCTACTGAGTTAGAAGAAATTGATGTTACAATTAAGCTTGCCAATAGAGATACTATATCACCAATTGGGATTGTTAGAGATGTTGAAGTCTTGTGTGGGAAAACTAAATATCCTGCTGATTTTCTTGTTCTTGGTTCCCCACAAGATAGCTTTTGTCCCATTATATTTGGTAGGCCCTTCTTAAAAAATGTTAACGCTAAGATAGACTGCAAAAAGGATGTTGTTACTATTGGTTTAGGTGATATGTCTCATGAGTTCAACTTCTCTAAATTTCGTAGACAACACCGTGAAGAGGAATTGCCTAGTAAAGATGAAATTATTAGTCTTGCTTCTATTGCCGTACCTCCTAGTGATCCTTTAGAGCAATATTTGCTAGACCATGAAAAATGATATGTTTATGAATGAAAGAAGGGAAATAGATGAAGTGTTCTTTAAACAGGGACCTATTCTGAAACACAACTTGCCTGTTGAAATCCTAGGGGATCCTCCTCCACCCAAGGGTGATCCCGTGTTTGAGCTTAGACCATTGCCTGATACTCTTAAATATGCTTATCTTGATGAAAAGAAGATATATCCTGTTATTATTAGTGCTAACCTTTCAGAGAAGGAGGAAGAAAAATTATTGAAAACTCTGAAGAAGCACCGTGCTGCTATTGGATATACTCTTGATGATCTTAAGGCCATTAGTCCCACTCTATGTCAACACAAAATAAATTTGGAGAAAGATGCCAAACCAGTTATTGATCATCAACAACGGCTGAATCCTAAGATGAAAGAAGTGGTAAGAAAGGAAATACTAAAGCTCCTTGAGGCAGGTATAATCTATCCCGTTGCTGATAGTCAGTGGGTAAGTCATGTCCATTGTGTCCCTAAGAAGGGAGGTATTACTGTTGTTCCTAATGATAAAGATGAATTGATTCCGCAAACAATTATTACAGGTTATAGGATAGTAATTGATTTCCGCAAATTAAATAAGGCTACTAAAAAGATCATTACCCCTTACCTTTTATTGATCAAATGCTAGAAAGATTATCCAAACATACACACTTTTGCTTTCTAGATGGTTATTCTGGTTTCTCTCAAACACCTGTGTCAGCTGATGATCAAGCTAAGACCACATTTACTTGTCCTTTCAGTACTTTTGCTTATAGACGTATGCCTTTTGGTTTATGTAATGCACCTGCTACCTTTTAAAGATGCATGATGGCTATATTCTCTGACTTTTGTGAAAAGATTTGTGAGGTTTTCATGGACGATTTCTCCGTTTATGGATCCTCTTTTGATGATTGCTTGAGCGATCTTGATAGAGTTTTGCAGAGATGTGAAGAAACTAATCTTGTCTTGAATTGGGAGAAGTGCCACTTTATGGTTAATGAAGGTGTCTTGGGGCACAACATTTCCAAAAGAGGCATTGAGGTTGATAAAGCTAAAGTTGATGCTATTGAAAAGATGCCATGTCCCAAGGACATCAAAGGTATAAGAAGTTTCCTTGGTCATGCCGGCTTTTATAGGAGGTTCATTAAGGACTTCTCAAAAATATCTCGGCCTCTGACTAATTTATTACAAAAAGATATACCATTTGTCTTTGATGATGATTGTGTAGAAGCATTTGAAATACTTAAGAAAGCATTGATCTCTGCACCTATCGTTCAGCCACCTGATTGGAATTTACCTTTTGAAATTATGTGTGATGCTAGTGATTATGCTGTAGGTGCTGTTCTAGGGCAAAGAGTTGATAAGAAATTAAATGTTATTCAATATGCTAGTAAAACTCTAGACAATGCCCAGAAAAATTATGCTACTACTGAAAAAGAATTCTTAGCAGTTGTATTTGCTTGTGATAAGTTCAGACCTTATATTGTTGATTCTAAAGTAACTATTCACACTGATCATGCTGCTATTAAATATCTTATGGAAAAGAAAGATGCTAAGCCTAAACTTATAGACGGGTCATCTTGCTACAAGAATTTGATTTGCATATTATTGATAGAAAGGGAGCTGAGAACCTCGTTGCAGACAACTTGTCTAGGTTAGAAAATGTGCTTGATGACCCACTACCTATTGATGATAGCTCTCCTGATAAACAACTGAATGTCATAAATGCTTCTCATACTGCTCCATGGTATGTTGACTATGCTAATTACATTGTTGCTAAATTTATACCACCTAGTTTCACATACCAGCAAAAGAAAAAGTTTCTCTATGATTTAAGACATTACTTTTGGGATGACCCACATCTTTATAAAGAAGGAGTAGATGGTGTTATTAGGCATTGTGTACCTGAGCATGAACAGGACAGATCCTATGCAAGTGTCACTCCGAAGCTTATGGAGGACACCACGCTGGAGATAGAACTGCACATAAGGTATTGCAATCCGATTTTTATTGGCCTACTCTCTTCAAGGATGCCCGCAAGTTTGTCTTAGCTTGTGATGAATGTCAAAGAATTGGTAATATTAGTACACGTCAAGAAATGCCTATGAATTATTCACTTGTTATTGAACCATTTGATGTTTGGGGCTTTGATTATATGGGACCGTTTCCTGCCTCTAATGGATATACACACATTTTAGTTGCTGTTGATTACGTTACTAAGTGGGTAGAAGCTATTCCAACTAGTAGTGCTGATCATAACACTTCTATTAAAATGCTTAAAGAAGTTATTTTTCCGAGGTTTGGAGTCCCTAGATATTTAATGACTGATGGTGGTTCACATTTTATTCATGGTGCTTTCCGTAAAATGCTTGCTAAGTATGATGTTAATCATAGAATTGCATCTCCTTATCATCCGCAGTCTAGTGGTCAAGTAGAATTGAGTAATAGAGAACTCAAATTAATTTTGCAAAAGACTGTTAATAGATCTAGAAAGAATTGGTCCAACAAACTTGGTGATGCATTATGGGCCTATTGAACTGCATATAAAAATCCTATGGGTATGTCTCCGTATAAAATGGTTTATGGAAAAGCATGTCACTTACCTCTCGAACTAGAACATAAGGCTTATTGGGCTATTAAAGAGCTCAACTATGATTTCAAACTTGCCGGTGAGAAGAGGTTATTTGACATTAGCTCACTTGATGAATGGAGAACCCAAGCCTATGAAAATGCCAAGTTGTTTAAAGAAAAAGTTAAAAGATGGCATGACAAAAGAATACAAAAGCATGAGTTTAATGCAGGTGATTATGTATTGCTATACAACTCTCGTTTAAGATTCTTTGCAGGAAAACTTCTCTCTAAATGGGAAGGTCCTTACGTTATCGAAGAGGTATATCATTCCGGTGCCATAAAAATCAACAACTTCGAAGGCACAAATCCGAAGGTGGTGAACGGTCAAAGAATCAAACATTATATCTCAGGTAATCCTATAAATGTTGAAACCAATGTTATTGAAACCGTAACCCCAGAGGAATACATAAGGGACACTTTCCGGAATGTTTCAGACTCCTAAAAGGAATAGGTATGTGGTACGGTAAGTAAACCGACTCCAAAACAGTTCTAATGGCAATTTTTCTCCGTTTTGGAATATTTAGAAAAATAGAAAAATAAGAAGCAGTCCGGGAAGGACACGAGGCCTCCATGAGGGTGGAGGGCGCGCCCTACCCCCCGTGGGCGCGCCCCCTGCCTCGTGGGCACCTCGTGCGCTCTCCGGACTCCATTTTCTTGCACGATACGTATTTTGGTCGATAAAAATTCATTATATAATCTCCCGAAGGTTTTGACTCCTGTATCACGCAATTATCCTCTGTTTTCGCTTCGAGCTGTTTTTCTGACAGATCTAGATCATCATGACGTCTCCAAGCTCCCCCAAGGACAAGTTCTTCGAGAAGGTCATCAACCCTTACCTCGCGGAGGTGCTGCGACACCCTCAAACCATTGAGATGCGTGATGGGTTGCTGCACATCCGCGATGTTGAGGGACCGAAGGGGACCGGAAGCGTGGAGACGAGGCTCGAAGCAATGGAGCAACAAGTTTTCAAGTGCCAGGGGATGGTGGAACGTGGACTCAACTCCAACCACATGATGACCGCGGAGTTCACCAACAACCACAAGCTGGATGCCAAGAACATTGGGGAGACCATCTTCAAGCTTCACGAGAAGATCGAACACCTCCAAGCCCAAATCTATGACTTGCAAAACCAAAACTGTGAGTATGAATATAGATTCAAGAGGATGAGTTTGGCTGCAGATTTGAGGATCTCGGAGACTCGATCATCCTTCTATGATGGTGAGCCTATGCCTTGGAAGATGGACGACAAGCCCACATCATCAACAACTCCACCACCTTCCTCACCAACAAAGGAGATATAATCACATGGGTATGGGCACACCCCTTGGCAACTGCCAAGCTTGGGGGAGGTGCCCCGGTATCATATCACCATCACATCTCTTATCTTTACCGTTTTTCTTAGTTCGATCCTTTTAGTAGTATTTTGATCTAGTAGAATAAAGTTTTGGTATGATCTAGTTTTGAGTTTTGCCTTATGATCCCTCTATGTAATCGAGTCCGTGAGCTATATAATAAAGATTAGTGTTGAGTCAAGGGCTTGATTATTTTGCTATGATCTTGAGTGAATAAAAGAAAAGAGTAAAGAATAAAAAGAAACAAAGAGATCGTACTGATCTTATGGAGAGTAATGACTTCACATAGAAAGAGTATGATGATTAAACATTGTTTAGAGTTGACAAACATAGCTTTGGTCATCGTTGCAATTAATAGGAAGTAATAAAGAAAGAGAAGTTTTCACATAAAATATACTATCTTGGACATCTTTTATGGGAGCACTCATTAAAATATGACATGCTAAAGAGTTGATGTTGGACAAGGAAGACAACGTAATGGGTTATGTTTTCTTATATCTGAAATAAAGTATATTGTCATGGATCATCCAACATGTTGAGTTTGCCTTTCCCCCTCATGCTAGCCAAATTCTTTGCACCAAGTAGAGATACTACTTGTGCTTCCAAATTCCCTTAAACCCAGTTTTGCCATGAGAGTCCACCATATCTACCTATGGATTGAGTAAGATCCTTCAAGTAAGTTGTCATCGGTGCAAGCAATAAAAATTGCTCTCTAAATATGTATGATTGATTGGTGTGGAGGAAATAAGCTTTATACGATCTTGTGATGTGGAAGAAATAAAAGCAACAGGCTGCATAATAAAGGTCAATATCACAAGTGGCAATATAAAGTGACGTTCTTTCGCATTTAGATTTTGTGCATCCAACCCTGAAAGCGCATGGCAACCTCTGCTTCCCTCTGCGAAGGGCCTATCTTTTACTTTTATCTTCTACCTTATGCAAGAGTCATGGTGATCTTCACCATTCCTTTTTACATTTTATCCTTTGGCAAGCACAGTGTGTTGGAAAGATCCTGATACATATATCTAATTGGATGTAAGTTAGCATGAACTATTATTGTTGACATTACCCTTGAGGTAAAAGGTTGGGAGGCGAAACTATAAGCCCCTATCTTCCTCTGTGTCCGATTAAAACTCCGTAACCACAAGTATTGAGTGAGTGTTAGCAATTATGAAAGATTAAATGATAGTTGAGTATGTGGACTTGCTAAAAAGCTCTGACATAGACTCTTTCTGATGTTATGATAAATTGCAATTGCCTCAATGACTAAGATTATAGTTTGTTAGTTCTCAATGAAGTTTCTGATTCATACTTTGCATTGTGAATAGATTATTACTTGAGCATAAGAAATCATATGACAATATCCATATATGTTGCTGTTATAAGAACGATCATGATGCCCTCAAGTCCGTATTTTATTTTATCGACACCTCTACCTCTAAACATGTGGACATATTTATCATTATCGGCTTCCGCTTGAGGACAAGCGAGGTCTAAGCTTGGGGGAGTTGATACGTCCATTTTGCATCATGCTTTTATATCGATATTTATTGCATTATGGGCTGTTATTACACATTATGTCACAATACTTATGCCTATTCTCTCTTATTTTACAAGGTTTACATAAGGAGGGAGAATGCCGGCAGCTGGAATTCTGGGCTGGAAAAGGAGCAAATATTAGAGACGTATTCTGCACAACTCCAAAAGTCCTGAAACTCCACGAAAGTTGCTTTTGGAAATAATAAAAAATACTGAGCAGAAGAAATACCAGAGGGGGCCCACACCCTAGCCACGAGGGTGGGGGGCGCGCCCTACCCCCCTGGGCGCGCCCCCTGCCTCGTGGGCCCCCTGTTGGCCCTCCGATGCCCATCTTCTGCTATATGAAGTCTTTTGTCCGAAGAAAAATTATAAGCAAGCTTTTGGGACGAGACTCCGCCGCCACGAGGCGGAACCTTGGCGGAACCAATCTAGGGCTCCAGCGGAGCTGTTCTGCCGGGGACACTTCCCTCCGGGAGGGGGAAATCATCACCATCGTCATCACCAACGCTCCTCCCATCGGGAGAGGGCCAATATCCATCAACATCTTCACCAGCACCATCTCCTCTCAAACCCTAGTTCATCTCTTGTATCCAATTCTTGTCTCTAAGTCTGGGATTGGTACTAGTAGGTTGCTAGTAGTGTTGATTACTCCTTGTAGTTGATGCTAGTTGGTTTATTTGGTGGAAGATCATATGTTCAGATCCTATATGCATATTAATACCCCTCTGATTATGAACATGAATATGCTTTGTGAGTAGTTACGTTTCTTCCTGAGGACATGGGAGAAGTCTTGCTATTAGGAGTCATGTGAATTTGCTATTCGTTCAATATTTTGATGAGATGTATGTTGTCTCTCCTCTAGTGGTGTTATGTGAACGTCGACTACATGACACTTCACCATTATTTGGGCCTAGAGGAAGGCATTGGGAAGTAATAAGTAGATGATGGGTTGCTAGAGTGACAGAAGCTTAAACCCTAGTTTATGCGTTGCTTTGTAAGGGGCTAATTTGGATCCATATGTTTCATGCTATGGTTAGGTTTACCTTAATACTTCTTTTCTAGTTGCGGATGCTTGCAATAGGGGTTAATCATAAGTGGGATGCTTGTCCAAGTAAGGACATCACCCAAGCACCAGTCCACCCACATATCAAATTATCAAAGTACCGAACGCGAATCATATGAACGTGATGAAAACTAGCTTGACGATAATTCCCATGTGTCCTCGGGAGCGCTTTTCTCTATATAAGAGTTTGTCCAGGCTTGTCCTTTGCTACAAAAGGGATTGGGCTACCTTGCTGCACTTTATTTACTTTTGTTACTTGTTACTTGTTGCTCGTTACAAATTATCTTATCACAAAACTATCTGTTACCTATAATTTCAGTGCTTGCAGAGAATACCTTGCTGAAAACTGCTTATCATTTCCTTCTTCTCCTCGTTGGGTTCGACACTCTTACTTATCGAAAGGACTACGATAGATCCCCTATACTTGTGGGTCATCATCCCCGAGCCCCTGGGTTGGATGAGTCAACCTGGCTGTGGAGGTTAAGAAAATTTACAAGGATGTGCGAGACACAATAATTTGATAGGAAAAGGTAGCGCCCGAGTGTCGTTTGGGGATCCTGCTGTCTTTTATTGAACTTCAAAAGGTAGCAATACATACGTGCATACAGCTAACTGTAAAACGGGTGGAGGAGCTCTGCATTCCAAGGCCAGCTTGTTTCTTTGCTGGCGGTGTCTCTCTTGCATTTGTTTGGCTTGCGTGCATCGATGAGGTAGTAGGCGTTGCGGTCACACGGGGCTTTACTGAAGATGAAAGGGCCCTCCCATGGGGAGGCCAACTTGTGCTGGCCGGCTTGCTGCTGGACAAGCCGGAGGACGAGGTCTCCCTCACGGAATGCTAGGGGCTTGATTTTCTTGTTGTGGTGGTGCCTCAGGCTTTGCTGGTAAATGGTCGATCGGCTAAGGGCCAATAGGTGTGCTTCTTCGAGTAGGCTGATGTCGTCTTCACGGGCTTCTTTGGCTTGAGCTTCTGTGTACATTGTGACTCGCGGCGAGTCGAACTCGATGTCGGTTGGGATGACGGATTCGGCTCCGTAGATGAGGAAGAATGGGGTGAACCCAGTCGACCGGTTTGGCGTTGTCCGGAGACTCCAGAGGACGGCCAGCAGCTCGTCGAGCCAGCTGCCGGGTGAGTGCTACTTCTTGAGCTTGCCTTGGTTTTTCTCTTGAAGAGAAAAGGGTGATGCAGTAAAGTAGAGATAGGTATTTCCCTTAGTTACAACCAAGCTATCAATCCAGTAGGAGATCCAAGCAAGTCTCCAATCTATGCACCTTCACAAACAATCAAACACTTGCACCCAGCACCATAAAGGGGTTGTCAATCCCTTCACGGTCACTTGCAAAGGTGAGATAGATACAAAAGATTACTAAAATGTAAAAACAAAATAAAAGTAAAAAAATTGCAGCAAGGTATTTTTGAGTTTTTTGGTTATAGATCTGAAAATACATGATGGAAAATAGACCCGGGGGCCTTAGGTTTGACTAGAGGCTTCTCTCTTGAAGGAAAATAATACGGTGGGTGAACAAATTACTGTCGAGAAATTGATAGAAAAGCGCAAAGTTATGACAATATCCAAGGCAATGATTATTAATATAGGCATCACGTCAGTGTTAAGTAGACCGACTCCTGCTTGCATCTACTACTATTACTTCACACATCGACCGCTATCCAGCATGCATCTACAGTATTAAGTTCAAAAGAATGGAGTAACGCCTTAAGCAAGATGACATGATGTAGAGGGATAAACTCAAGCAATATGATGACAACCCAATCTTTTTACCATTAATGGCAACAATAGAAATACATGCCTCGCTACCCCTACTTTGTCACTGGGTGAGGACACCACAAGATTGAACCGAAAACTAAGCACCTCTCCCATTGCAAGAAAAACCAATCTGGTTGGCCAAACCTAACCGATAATTCAAAGAGAAATATAAAGATATCAAATCATGCATATAATAATTCAGAGAAGATTCAAATAATATTCATAGATAAGCTGATCATAAATCCACAATTCATCGGATCTCGACAAACACACCGCAAAAGAAGATTACATCGGATAGATCTCCAAGAACATCGAGGAGAACATTGTATTGAAGATCAAAGAGAGAGAAGAAGCCATATAGCTACTAGCTATGGACCCATAGGTCTGTGGTAAACTACTCACGCTTCATCGGAAGGGCAATAGAGTTGATGTAGATGCCCTCCGTGATCGAATCCCCCTCCAACAGGATGCCGAAAAAGGCCCCAAGATGGGATCTCACGGGAAAAGAAGGTTACAGTGGCGGAAAAGTATTTTGGTGGATGCTTCTGTCGGTTTGGGAATATTTCTAAATTTATAGGCCAAAGAATAGGGTTGGAGAACTCCCATGGGGCCCACAAGCCACCCCCCTAGGGCGCGCCCTCAGGGCTTGTGGAGCCCTCGGGACTCTTCTGACATCCTCTCCAAGTCCTACGTGTGTCTTCTCGTCCAAGAAAGATAATCGTAAAGTTCTATTCCGTTTGGACTCCGTTTGATATTCCTTTTCTGTAAAACTCAAAAACAAGGAAAAACATAAACTGGCACTTGGCTCTGGGTTAATAATTTAGTCCCAGAAATAATATTAAATAGCATATTAATGGATAGAAAACATCCAAAACAGATAATATAATAGCATGGAACAATAAAAAATTATAGATACTTTGGAGATGTATCAAGCATCCCCAAGCTTAATTCCTACTCTTCCTCGAGTAGGTGATAGAAAACATAATTTTTGATGTGGAATGCTACCTAACATATTTATCCATGTAATTTTCTTTATAGTGGCATGAATATTCAGATCCATAAGATTCAAAACAAAAGTTTAATATTGACATAAAAACAATGGTACTTCAAGCATACTAATAAAACAATCGTGTCTTCTCAAAATAACATGGCCAAAGAAAGTTATCCCTACAAAATCATATAGTCTGGCTATGCTCCATCTTCATCACACAAAGTATGAAATCATGCACAACCCCGATGACAAGCCAAGAAATTGTTTCATACTTTTGATGTTTCTCAAACCTTTTCAACGTTCACACAATACATGAGCGTGAGCCATGGATATAGCACTATAGGTGGAATAGAATATGTTGGTTGTGGAGAAGACAAAAAGAAGGAGATAGTCTCACATCAACTAGGTGTATTAACGGGCTATGGAGATGCCCGTCAATAGATATCAATGTGTGTGAGTAGGGATTGCCATGCAACGGATGCACTTAGATCTATAAGTTTATGAAAGCTCAAAAAGAAACTAAGTGGGTGTGCATCCAACTCGCTTGCTCACGAAGACCTAGGGCAATTTGAGGAAGCCATCATTGGAATATACAAGCCAAGTTCTATAATGAAAAATTCCCACTAATATATGAAAGTGAAAACTTAGGAGACTCTCTATCATGAAGATCATGGTGCTACTTTGAGGCACAAGTGTGGAAAAAGTATAGTAACATTGTCCCTTCTCTCTTTTCTCACATTTTTTCCTTTTTTTTGTTTGGGCTTCTTTGGCCTCTTTTATTTTTTTATAAAGTCCGGGGACTCATCTCAACTTGTGAGGGAATCATAGCTTCCATCATCCTTTCCTCACATGGGACAATGCTCTAATAATGATGATCATCACACTTTTATTTACTTACAACTCAAGAATTACAACTCGATACTTAGAACAAAATATGATGGAACGGTGGAAGTTGCATGGCAATATATCTCGGAATGGCTATGGAAATGCTATAATAGGTAGGTACGGTGACTGTTTTGAGGAAGGGTATATGGTGGGTTTAATGCACCAGCGAAAGTTGTGCGGTAATAGAGAGGCTAGCAATGGTGGAAGGGTGAGAGTGTGTATAATACATGGACCCAACATTAGTCATAAAGAACTCACATACTTATTGCAAAAGTCTATTAGTTATCAAAGCAAAGTACTACACGCATGCTCCTAGGGGGTAGATTGGTAGGAAAAGACCATCGCTCGTCCCTGACCGCCACTTATAAGGAAGACAATAAATAAATAAATCATGCTCCGACTTCATCACATAACGGTTCACCATACGTGCATGCTACGGGAATCACAAAACTTTAACACAAGTATTTCTACAAATCCACAATTACTCACTAGCATTACTCTAATATCACCATTTTTATATATCAAAACAATCATAAGGAATCAAACTTCTCATAGATTCAACGCTCTTTATATGAAAGTTTTTATTATACCCCTCTTGGATGCCCATCATATTAGGACTAAATTCATAACCAATGCAAATATCATGTTGTTTAGAAAGAATCACAAAATAATATAAGTGAATCATGAGAGTTCAACAATTTCTATAAAATAAAGCCACCGCTGCGCTCTAAAAAGATATAAGTGAAGCACTAGAGCAAATTGCCTAGCTCAAAAGATATAAGTGAAGTACATAGAGTATTCTAATAAATCATGATTCATGCGTGTCCCTCTCAAAAGGTGTGTACAACAAGGATGATTGTGTCAAACTAAAAAGCAAAGACTCATGTCATACAAGATGCTCCAAGCAAAACACATATCATGTTGTGAATTCAAATATAGCCTCAAGTAAATTTACCGATAGACGAAGACGAAAGAGGGGATGCCATTCGGGGCATCCCCAAGCTTAGATGCTTTGTTGTCCTTGAATATTACCTTGGAGTGCCTTGGGCATCCCCAAGCTTAGGCTCTTGCCACTCCTTATTCCATAGTCCATCAAATCTTTACCCAAAACTTGAAATCTTCACAACACAAAACTCAACAGAAAACTCATGAGATCCGTTAGTACAAGAAAATTAATCACCACTTTTTGGTACTGTTGTGAACTCATTCTTTATTTATATTGGTGTAATATCTATTGTATTAAAACTTCTCCATGGTTCATACCCCCCGATATTACCCATAGATTCATCAAAATAAGCAAACAACACATAGAAAACAGAATCTGTCAAGAACAGAACAGTTTGTAGCAATCTGGAAACTTTGAATAGTTCTGTAACTCCAAAAATTCTGAAAAATTAGGAAAGCCTGGGAATTTGTATATCAATCTTGTGTAAAACATTCAGATCAAAATCATGCTTCTTTGATTTTAAGAAATTATTTTACTGGGCGCAAAAGTTTCTGTTTTTCAGCAAGATCAAATCAACTATCATCGTAAGCCATCCCAACGGTCTTACTTGGCCCAAACACTAATAAAAACACCAAAACACAATTACTACAAAGGTAATAATGTGTATTTATTGAAAAACAGAACCAAAGACCAAAAAACATAAAAATAAAATTGGGTTGCCTCCCAGCGCTATTGTTTAGCGCCCCTAGCTAGGCATAAAACATAGATCTAGGTATTGGCATAATAGTAAGGGAGATCATCCATGCTCATCTCATACTCCCTTCTTTCAGTGGCAAGTTTCCTTTGTGGTAAGCAAAAATAGTCAAAAGGTCTAAATTTAATAGGATAAGGATCCCTAAGATCAAGTGCGGGAGGAATAGGTTCCTCCTTCGCCCCCTATAGTTCATTGTCAACTCATCATTATAAGCTTTCGTTTGGTGAAACGTCATAAGCTTATCTCCAAACACGAACCCTAATCCTTGTTTTATATAGCAAAATTATCAGAAATCTTATCAACCAAAACCTCGGTAGGGACCCTCTTTCTCAAATTTTCATTATAGGCAACATAATTAGGAGAATGCAATCATATTATTTCTTCTTGATTAAAAATGATCTCCTCTATGGGGGGACAACCACCACTTATTTTGTAATGAGCAAAAATTTCGCTAGCCTCTTTCATGATAAATCTAAACTCATGAGCTAAAAATATAGCGCTGGCACGCTTAATGGAAGAATGCTGAATATTAGAGAACTCTAGAAAAATCCTTCGTATGCAAGGGTGCATATGAACAAATTGTCTTTTGAGTTCAATTATGAGCAAAGTTATTGCATCCGCAAGACTATTATTTTTATTAAGAATAGATCCTCCTAACATAGGTAGCGTACCAGCACAAGTAAAGAAATCTTGAATAACACCTTTTCCAATAATATTACCGCTACCTATGCAGTGTTTTTTAATATGCATGATAGTAGGCTCTTCATGAGGATCGTTATTAGCAAAGTCATCAAGGTTTTCCTCAAGATTACTACTATCTTTTTCTATGAAAACCTCCACAGATTCAGACATGGTGGCAAGAAACCGATCTAGCAACCGAGCAAACAAAAAGCAAATGAAAATACGAACGGAAGAAGGGCGAATAAAAAGGCAAATCTTTTTGTATTTTTCTGAAAATGTTTTAGAAGTGGGGGGGAGGAAAACGAGAGGCAAATGGCAAATAATCTAATGCAAAAGATGAGAGTTTATGATGGGTACTTGGTAGGCTTGATGTAGATCTCCCCGGCAACGGCGCCATGTAGCGACCAGACCTCAAACAGTCTAGTCTCTGTGCATTAGTGTCATCCCTGAATCGGTAATGCTGACACGCACAGTACTTGAAGGATTTATAACAGAGTAGCAATCACACACTTATTACATCGAATAGTTCAAGAGAGAACTCATTACAACAAATATGGCTTAAGGCCATCTAAATACGATAACAGCGGAAGGCTTGGAAGATAAAGTGAGTCCATCAACTCCAACGGCATCACTGAGTATAAGACCACGACCTAAGGCTCCTTACTCGTCGTCTGAAAAGTCTGCAACATGATACGTTGCAGCCCGAAAATGGGTCAGCACATGGAATATGCTGGCAATGTAACACATAGAGAGTAATGAACAGAATAATGCTATCACTACATGCATATTTGGCTGGTGGAAAGCTCTATGGTTACAGTTTTGCGAAAAGCCAATTTTTCCCTACCACAAAGGAATAAATTTTATTTAACTATCATGGTGGTTGTTAAACATTGAGAAGGTACCTCCAACTCAATCCCAATTAAGAACGTGATTAACCCAATCAAATTAAATTAAGTAACATGATGATGAGATTCACATGATAATCCAAGAACTAGATACTCAAGATGTCCATAACCGGGGACACGGCTAACCATGATTAGATTGTACACTCTGCAGAGGTTTGCACACTTTTCCCCACAAGACTCGATCTCCTCCGTTGGATTTCTCGCACTACATGGTGTTTGAGAAACGGATGACCGAGACATAGTCTTTCAGAAGCACTAACTCTTTACTCTGGGTGGACAGTTACACCTACTTTCCCCTACATCTGCTAGCCCACCTCTTCAAGAGGTCATGTAACTACTCAACTATGCTAGAGCCCATAATAGCTTGTGGCTGCACACGGAAGTTTCTAGCATGAATAATCTCATGATCCCTTTGAGTCTGGGTGGCGGTCCATAGGATGATCACACGGGTACTCCAGGATATCCAAAAATACAGGCAACACTGGATTCTCCAGGTGCCTCAATCCACCCAGATGTAAATTAAAGTAGCCACCTTAAGTTGAACCATTAATTAACAGTCTCACATCTGTCATGGAAAACTCTCAAACCCAATCCACATCTACGAGCATAGCATAGCAATATAAGCAAACATAGAAGTAACTCCCAAAGGTTTGATATAAACAAGGCAATAGGTACTACCTCAACTACTTCCCAAAACCCACATTTTAATCAGATCCTAATCATGCAATAGTTTGAGGATTGATCTAATGCAATAAAGCTGGGTGGTAAAGAGATATGATCAACGTGTTACTTGCCTTGCTGATGATCCGTGAAACCTAGAGACTCGTAGTAGCACGCTTTGCACTCTGGGTACTCTATCGCAAACAAACAATACATACATAAGCAATCAAGAAAGGGTGCACGGATAAAACACAAAATAAGAGATCTAACCAGAAAGTTCAACTTAAGAACTCCGGTTTGCAAAAAGAATCAAATCGAACGAAGCAACGTAACTCAAACGGCGAACGAAACAAGCTTCGTTTACTAATCTGGACCTAAGTCAAATTTTACAGTACCAAAATCTTGTTCAATTTGGTTAAACAGAAAGAGGGTTTCGAGATGAAACTCTAGGCGCTTGAATCGCCTGATTCCGATAAACGAGCGAAAAGTTATACTAAAACGAAAACAGATCGGAAATCGCGATCGAAAATAATCGCGGAAAATCCGAGAAAAAGAAAAACTGACGAACAGGCTAACGAACGAACGTTCATTGTCTGTAACTATCGGGCGAAAACCGTTCGTTAAAACGAACATACGGACGAACGTCCGCAAAATAAATAAACCGGAAAAAAAACTAAACCGATCTATAAAAAAAATCGCGGTTTCCTAAAAAAACACGATTTTCCGAAGAAAACCGTCGGCGGCGCGGGCGGCTACCTCCG
>NC_057805.1:34895711-34984876 GCF_018294505.1 Triticum aestivum
GGCGAGGGGCGGCGGCGGCGGCGCGGATCGGGGCGGGGCTAGGGTTTCGCGGGGCGGCTCGGGTGGGCTGGGGCGCCGGGGTCGCGGCTTATAAAGGCCGGCCCGAGGAGTCCCGCTCGGGTACGGCCCGGAGTCGGTTGACTTTTTTTAAATAATTCGGACGTGCAGAAAAAGTAAGAAAAGAAATACTCAATGGACTCCAAAAATCCCGAAATAAAATTTTCCCGCCCTCTAAAAATAAGCCGGACGAGATGAACATTTATTTGGGCCTAAAAGGCAATTTTTAAAAACGCGTATTTTTCCTAAGTCAAATAAAATCAAATAAAATCCAAATAAAATCAATATTTGTTTTTAATATTTTTCCTCCAATATTTCATTATTTGTGGAGAAGTCATTTTATCCCCTCTCATATATTTTGATATGAAATATTTTCGGAGAGAAAAATAATTAAAACAATTGATCCTATTTTCAAAATTTGAGAAAACCCAAATATGAAAATAATGAAATCCCCAACTCTCTCCGCGGGTCCTTGAGTTGCATAGAATTTCTAGGATCGCAAAACAAAATGCAATAAAATATGTCATGCAAGAATGATCTATGTATAACATTCCAAATTGAAAATTTGGGATGTTACAAACCTACCCCCCTTAAGATGAATCTCGCCCTCGAGATTCGGGTTGGCTAGACAATAGGTGAGAGTGGTCCTTCCGTAGATCTTCCTCTCACTTCCAGGTGGCTTCATCCTCAGTATGGTGACTCCACTGAACTTTGCAAAACTTGATAACCTTGCTGCGGGTGACTCGGCTGGCATATTCGAGAATCTTGACTAGTTTCTCCTCATAGGTCAAATCGCTATCCAGCTGAATCGCTTCCAATGGCACTGTATCTCTCAGTGGTATCTCAGCCATCTCTGCGGGGCACTTCTTCAGCTGAGAAACATGGAACACATCGTGAACTCCCGACAATCCTCCAGGCAATTCCAACTTGTAAGCAACTTCACCCATACGCTCCAAAACTTTGTATGGTCCTACAAAACGTGGCGCTAACTTTCCCTTAACTCCAAAGCGCTTCATCCTCGAAGTGGTGATACTCGAAGATAAACTCTGTCTCCGACTTCGTAAACTGTCTCCTTGCGTTTAGAATCCGCATAACTCTTCTGCCTGGACTGAGCTACCTTGAGCCTATCGCGAATCAACTTCATTTTGTTCAGACTCTTTAATCAAATCTGGTCCAAACAACTGGCGGTCTCCAACTTCGTCCCACAACAACGGTGTCCTGCACCTCCTTCCGTACAGAGCTTCAAAGGGGGCCATCTTCAAACTGGATTGATAACTGTTGTTGTAAGAGAACTCTGCATACGGCAAATTGTCGTCCCAACTAGATCCATAATCTAGCGCACAAGCTCTCAGCATGTCCTCCAGAATCTGATTGACTCTCTCGGTCTGTCCGTCTGTCTGTGGATGAAAAGCTGTACTGAACTCTAGCCTGGTACCCAAAGTTTCGTGCAATTGATTCCAAAACTTTGAAGTAAACTGGGTTCCTCTATCTGATACAATGGTCCTCGGAACTCCATGCAGACATACGATCCTGGTCATGTATATCTTTGCCAACTTAGCACTTGTATAAGTGGTCTTTACTGGGATGAAATGAGCTACCTTCGTCAAACGATCGACTACAACCCATATCGAGTCATAGCCTGAACGAGTCCTGGGCAATCGTGTGATAAAATCCATGCCTAGCTTATCCCACTTCCATTCGGGTATCGGCAATGGTTGTAGCAATCCTGCTGGCTTCTGATGCTCTGCCTTTACTCTCTGATATACATCACAAACTTCTACATACTCCGCAATATCCTTCTTCATTCCGGTCCACCAGAAACTGTCCCTTAAATCCAGGTACATCTTGGTATTTCCTGGGTGAATCGAATATGGTGAATCATGGGCCTCTTGCAAGACCAACTTCCTGATCTCCGGATCATTGGGCACATAAATGCGGTCCTCAAACCATAAGGTATTGTGCTCATCCTCACGAAATCCCTTGGCTTTTCCTTTACTCATCCTTTCCTTTATCTCGGCAATTTCCTTGTCTGTCTTCTGAGCTTCTCTGATCTTATCCATCAAAGTAGACTGAATCTCCAATGCTGCTACATAGCCTCTCAGAACTATTTCCAAACATAGTTCACGAAGATCTTCTGCTAACTCCTTGGGTAACTCTCCGGTCATGAGTGTGTTGACATGGCTCTTGCGGCTCAACGCATCGGCTACTACGTTAGCCTTCCCTAGGTGATAATGCAATCTCATATCATAATCTTTAATGAGCTCCAACCATCTCCTTTGCCTGAGATTCAACTCCTTCTGCGTGAAAATGTACTTCAAACTCTCGTGATCCGTGTACACCTCACAATGGTTTCCGATGAGAAAATGTCTCCACGTCTTCAACGAATGTACTACGGCTGCTAACTCCAAATCATGTGTAGCATAATTCAACTCATGGGGTTTAAGCTGTCGTGAGGCATATGAAACAAATCTTCCCTCCTGCATTAGCACTGCTCCAAGTCCTCGACGAGAAGCGTCACAATATACTTCATAATCCTTGCGTCGATCTGGCAAAATCAACACTGGCGCTGTAACCAAACGTTTCTTCAACTCTTGGAAACTAGCCTCACATTCCTCAGTCCAATTGAATTTGGTGTCCTTCTTCAACAACTCCGTCATAGGCTTTGCAATCTTCGAGAAATTCTCGATGAATCTCCGGTAATATCCCGCGAGTCCCAGAAAACTCCGGATTTCTCCAACGGTCGTGGGTGACTCCCAATTTGTCACATTGTTAACCTTGGTGGGATCTACTCCTATTCCTTCTCCGGATATAACAAGTCCAAGGAATCCAACTTCCTTCAACCAAAACTCGCACTTGCTGAACTTGTCATATAACTGATGTTCTCTGAGCTTTCCAAGTACCAAACGCAAATGCTCCTTATGCTCTTCTTCATTCTTCGAATAGACCAGAATATCATCAATGAATACTACGACGAACTTATCCAAAAACTCCATAAACACTTTGTTCATCATGTTCATGAAATAGGCGGGTGCGTTAGTTAGGCCAAATGACATAACGGTGTACTCATATAGCCCATACCTTGTGGTAAAAGCTGTCTTGGGTATATCCTGCTCTCGAATCTTCAACTGGTGGTATCCTGATCGCAAATCAATCTTGGAAGATACTTTAGCTCCTTGTAGTCGGTCAAACAGATCATTGATCATCGGCAGTGGGTACTTGTTCTTAATTGTTACTTCGTTCAATCCACGGTAATCAACAACCATCCTCAACGATCCATCTTTCTTCTCCACTAGAAGTACGGGTGATCCCCAAGGTGACGAACTTGGGCGAATATATCCTTTATCCAGTAACTCCTTAATATGCTTCTTAATTTCTTCCAAATCCTTAGCGGGCATCCTGTACGGTCTCTTAGATATTGGCCCAGTGCCTGGCAAAAGCTCAATCAAAAACTCTATGTCTCTATCCGGTGGCATGCCTGGCAACTCCTCTGGAAATACGTCAGGGAAATCCTTCACCACTGGCACTTCCTCCTGTACAACTCCTGATAAGGAATTCACTTGAGTCCTCTTCGGCACATGCCGGGATACATACTTAATCCTTCTTCCTTCTGGGGTAGTAAGCAAAATTGTCTTACTGGCGCAATCGATGTTTCCTCCATACATCGATAGCCAATCCATTCCCAAAATCACATCCAAACCTTGCGACTCCAAAACTATTAGGTCTGAGGGGAAAACATGCCTACCTATGGTCAATGGCATCTGAAAACATCCTTGGCTTGCCATATGCTCTGCTCCTGGCGAGGTTACTAACATAGGTGTTCTAAGAACTTTGGTGGGCAACTTAAACTTATCCACAAATCCCCTTGATATGTATGAATGCGATGCACCAGTATCAAAAAGAACGATTGCAGTAAATGACTTAACCAAAAACTTACCTATTACTGCATCAGGCTGTGCTTCAACCTCCTCCACATTAACGTGGTTCACCTGTCCCCTGTTGAAAGGGTTCGGCTTCTTCCCCGAGCTTCCATTGCCATTTCCATTCTTAGCTTCCGGACATTCAGTTGCATAATGTCCAGTCTTTCGGCACTTGAAACAAGTAGCGTGGCTTAGATCCCTCTTGGCTGGGGTTGATGGGTTGGTACGGTTCTGTCCGTTGCTTCCTTTGTTCCCATTGCCATTCTTGGGGCCACTATGATTGTGCGAGCTCCCTCCATTGTGATTGTGACCTCCATGGTTATGCTGAAGGTGTCCTCCCGAGTTCGGGGTAAAACGAGGCTTCTGGTGAGCTCCTGTACTGTACTTTCCTTGTCCATACTTCCTCTTACGGCTCTCAATTTGATGCTGCTTCCCTTCAATCATGAGAGCTCTATCTACCAACTCCTGGTAGTTGTTAAAAGTTGCCACCATCAACTGCATGCTCATCTCATCATTCAGTCCTTCCAGAAACTTCTCCTGCTTAGCTGCATCCGTAGCAACGTCATCTGGGGCATAACATGCTAACTTACTGAAATCCTCCACGTACTGGCCAATGGTACGTCCTCCTTGGCGTAAGTTGCGAAACTCACGCTTCTTCATGGCCATAGCTCCTGCTGAAATGTGGGCAGTATGGAAAGTTGCTGAAATTGGTCCCATGTGACGGTGTCAATGGGGTGAGTGGCTGTGTAATTCTCCCACCATGATGCTGCGGGTCCATCAAGCTGATGTGCGGAAAAACGCACTCTCTCCGCATCTGTGCATCCTGCAGTGGTCAGCTCCCTTCCAACCTTGCGGAGCCAATCATCTGCCACAATCGGCTCGGTGCTACTGGAGAACACCGGCGGATTCAGCCTAAGAAAACGGGCTAAGTGATCAACAAGAGGTGGTGGTGGTGGGTTGTTGTTGTTGTTGTTGTTGTTGTTGTTGCCTTGGTTCTGAACTAGCACTTGCATCAGGGCATTCTGCTGCTGAATCAACTGAGTGATCTCCGGTGGGAAAACAAATCTGGTGTCGCGTCTCGGAGGCATCTGATGGGTTTAGAAAAGATGAGAAAATAGGATAGAATGAGGTCTAGAGGGAAAACACTACCCATATGCACATGAGACAATCACAATCATATCACTCCAATCAATTCAAACAAGGCATACAATCGATCTAACTATCGTTACAAAGTGCTTGGACTATACTATATACATGGTGGAATACTACTACAAATTTTGGTGGTCTACTAGAAAAATTGCTCAGTTGAAGACTCCATGATATCTGCTCCGGCTTCATCCTCCCAATCACCATCATTGGGGTCCGAGTCAGTGTCGTCGATGATGATGTAGTTCTCCGGGCAAGTAGAATCGTCATCATCTCCTCCTGGTGCTGGGTCTCCCATGAAAACTCCTAGCTTCTTTGTCAGGTCGTCATTCTTCTCCAACAATGTTGCAATTTCCTCCTCATATCCATCGCGTGTAGCCTTGAGTTCTTCCTCTAGTTCCATGATCCTAGTCTTTGCCTTCTTCAGATCTATCATGTCTGCGCACATCTGGTCCTCCTGGCGTCGAATGTGCTGGTTTAACTCCTGAATGAAAGCTGCAATAGATCTATCCTTCCTGGTGCTGATCATCTCCCATTGCTCGTCTCGGCGCCCACAAATCTGATAGATAGTATCCTTGAGATCATCGTGGTACACTTCTCCAATGCATCCCATGGTGATGTGGGCTGCCATGCTCTTTCCTAGACTCCAGGTTGGTGCATCAAAGGAAAACTCTATGGGCTCAGTGACTGGCATGAACGTCCTTCCTGGAACTTGAACTTGAATCATCCAGCGCTCCTCTTCTGGTAGTGTGGCGTTGTAGGTTCCGGTGAAGCTTGGTATTCCGATGTTCAGGTACTTAGTGACTTCCTTCAAGTGTCGTCCAAAAGGTGTATCCTCATCCTGTTGCGCGAACTTGTTCCTTGCATCCGCCATCCTAAAAGAGTGGAAGAGAAGGAGAGGAGTCAGAAATGAGAAGAGAGTAGTGATCTAGGGATTTAGCTTAGTGATCGTGTCCTACAGTCAGCGTGTGCTCTGATACCATCTTTGTAGCGACCAGACCTCAAACAGTCTAGTCACTGTGCATCAGTGTCATCCCTGGATCGGTAATGCTGACATGCACAGTACTTGAAGGATTTATAATAGAGTAGCAATCACACACTTATTACATCGAATAGTTCAAGAGAGAACTCATTACAATAAATATGGCTTAAGGCCATCTAAATACGATAACAGCGGAAGGCTTGGAAGATAAAGTGAGTCCATCAACTCCAACGGCATCACTGAGTATAAGACCATGACCTAAGGCTCCTTACTCGTCGTCTGAAAAGTCTGCAACATGATACGTTGCAGCCCGAAAACGGGTCAACACATGGAATATGCTGGCAATGTAACACATAGAGAGTAATGAATAGAATAATGCTATCACTACATGCATATTTGGCTGGTGGAAAGCTCTATGGTTACAGTTTTGCGAAAAGCCAATTTTTCCCTACCACAAAGGAATAAATTTTATTTAACTATCATGGTGGTTGTTAAACATTGAGAAGGTACCTCCAACTCAATCCCAATTAAGAACGTGATTAACCCAATCAAATTAAATTAAGTAACATGATGATGAGATTCACATGATAATCCAAGAACTAGATACTCAAAATGTCCATAACCGGGGACACGGCTAACCATGATTAGATTGTACACTCTGCAGAGGTTTGCGCACTTTTCCCCACAAGACTCGATCCCCTCCGTTGGATTTCTCGCACTACATGGTGTTTGAGAAACGGATGACCGAGACACAGTCTTTTAGAAGCACTAACTCTTTACTCTGGGTGGACAGTTACACCTACTTTCCCCTACATCTGCTAGCTCACCTCTTCAAGAGGTCATGTAACCTACTCAACTATGCTAGAGCCCATAATATCTTGTGGCTGCACACGGAAGTTTCTAGCATGAATAATCTCATGATCCCTTTGAGTCTGGGTGGCGGTCCATAGGATGATCACACGGGTACTCCGGGATATCCAAAAATACAGGCAACACTGGATTCTCCAGGTGCCTCAATCCACCCAGATGTAAATTAAAGTAGCCACCTTAAGTTGAACCATTAATTAACAGTCTCACATCTGTCATGGAAAACTCTCAACCCCAATCCACGTCTACGAGCATAGCATAGCAAGATAAGCAAATGTAGAAGTAACTCCCAAAGGTTTGATATAAACAAGGCAATAGGTACTACCTCAACTACTTCCCAAAACCCACATTTTAATCAGATCCTAATCATGCAATAGTTTGAGGATTGATCTAATGCAATAAAATTGGGTGGTAAAGAGATATGATCAAAGTGTTACTTGCCTTGCTGATGATCTGTGAAACCAAGAGACTCGTAGTAGCACGCTTCGCACTCCGGGTACTCTATCGAAACAAACAATACATACATAAGCAATCAAGCAAGGGTGCGGGGATAAAACTCAAAATAAGAGATCTAACCAGAAAGTTCAACTTAAGAACTCCGGTTTGCAAAAACAATCAAATTGAACGAAACAACGAAACTCAAACGGCGAACGAAACAAGCTTCGTTTACTAATCTGGACCTAAGTCAAATTTTACAGTACCAAAATCTTGTTCAAGTTGGTTAAACAGAAAGAGGGTTTCGAGATGAAACTCTAGGCGCTTGAATCGCCCGATTCTGATAAATGAGCGAAAAGTTATACTAAAACGAAAACAGATCGGAAATCGCGATCGAAAATAATCGCGGAAAATCCGAGAAAAAGAAAAACTGACGAACAGGCTAACGAACGAACGTTCGTTGTCTGTAACTATCGGGCGAAAACCGTTCGTTAAAAGGAACATACGGACGAACGTCCGCAAAATAAATAAACCAGAAAAAACTAAACCGATTTATAAAAGAAATCGCGGTTTCCTAAAAAAAACACGGTTTTTCGAAGAAAACCGGCGGCGGTGCGGGCGGCTACCTCCGGCGGCGGCGAGGTCAAGCGAGGGGCGGCCGGACTCCGGCGGCGGCGGCGGCGCGGATTGGGGCGGGGCTAGGGTTTCGCGGGGCGGCTCGGGTGGGTTGGGGCGCCGGGGTCGCGGCTTATAAAGGCCGGGCCGAGGAGTCCCGCTCGGGTACGGCCCAGAGTCGGTTGACATTTTTTTTAAGTAATTCGGACGTGCAGAGAAAGTAAGAAAAGAAATACTAAACGGACTCCAAAAATCCTGATATAAATTTTCCCCGCCCTCTAAAAGTAAGCCGGACAAGATGAACATTTATTTGGGCCTAAAATGTAATTTTGAAAAACGCATATTTTTCCTAATTCAAATAAAATCAAATAAAATCGAAATAAAATCAAATATTTGTTTTTAATATTTTTCCTCCAATATTTCATTATTTGTGGAGAATTCATTTTATCCCCTCTCATATATTTTGATATGAAATATTTTCGGAGAGAAAAATAATTAAAACAATTGATCCTATTTTCAAAATTTGAGAAAACCCAAATATGAAAATAATGAAATCCCCAACTCTCTCCGTGGGTCCTTGAGTTGCATAGAATTTCTAGGATCGCAAAACAAAATGCAATAAAATATGTCATGCAAGAATGGTCTATGTGTAACATTCCCAATTGAAAATTTGGGATGTTACACGCTAGAAATTCTTCCCGCTACTTCTTGAGCTTGCGTTGGTTTTTCTCTTGAAGAGTAAACGGTGATGCATCAAAGTAGAGATAAGTATTTCCCTCTGTTAAGAACCAAGGAATCAATCCAGTAGGAGATACAAGCAAGTCTCCAATCTATGCACCTGCACAAACAACCAAACACCTGCACCCAACACGATAAAGGGGTTGTCAATCCCTTCACGTCACTTGCAAAGGCGAGATCTGATAGAGATAGATATAAAAGATTACTAAAACATAAAACAAAATAAAATTAAATAAATTGCAGCAAGGTGTTTTGGGGGTTTTTTGGTTTATAGATTTGAAAATATAGGATGGAAAATAGACCCGGGGGCCATAAGTTTCACTAGAGGCTTCTCTCTTCAAGGAAAATAATACGGTGGGTGAACAAATTACCCTTGAGCAACTGATAGAAAAGCACAAAGTTATGACGATATCCAAGGCAATGATTATGAATATAGGCATCACGTCCGTGACAGGTAGACCGACTCCTGCCTGCATGTACTATTACTCCACACATCGACCGCTATCCAACATGCATCTAGAGTATTAAGTTCAAAAGAGTGGAGTAACGCCTTAAGCAAGATGACATGATGTAGAGGGATAAACTCAAGCAATATGATGAAAACCCCAACTTTTTTACCCGTGATTGCAACAATACAAATACATGCCTTGAATGTCTCCAATGTATCTATAATTTTTGATTGTTCCATGCTATTATATTATCTGTTTTGGATGTTTAATGGGCTTTATTATACACTTTTATTTTATTTTTGGGACTAACCTATTAACCGAAGGCCGAGTGCAAATTGCTGTTTTCTTGCCTATTTCAGTGTTTCGCAGAAAAGGAATATCAAACGGAGTCCAAACAGAATGAAACCTTCGGGAGAGTTATTTTTGGAACAAACGTGATCCAGAGGACTTGGAGTGGACGTCAAGAAAGAAGCGAGGAGGCCACGAGGCAGGGAGACGCGCCTGCCCCCTGGGCGCGTCCCCCACACTCGTGGGCCCCTCGCAGCTCCACCGACCTACTTCTTCCTCCTATATATACCCATATACCCCGAAAACATCCAGGAGCACCACAAAACCCTATTTCCACCGCCGCAACCTTCTGTACCCGTGAGATCCCATCTTGGGGCCTTTTCCGGCGCTCCGCCGGAGGGGGAATCAACCATGGAGGGCTTCTACATCAACACCATAGCCTCTCCGATGATGTGTGAGTAGTTTGCCACAGACCTTCGGGTCCATAGTTATTAGCTAGATGGCTTCTCCTCTCTCTTTGGATCTCAATACAAAGTTCTCCTTGATCTTCTTGGAGATCTATTCGATGTAACTCTTTTTGCGGTGTGTTTGTCGAGATCCGATGAATTGTGGGTTTATGATCAAGATTATCTATGAACAATATTTGAATCTCCTCTAAATTCTTTTATGTATGATTTGTTATCTTTGCAAGTCTCTTCGAATTATCAGTTTGGTTTGGCCTACTACATTGATCTATCTTGCGATGAGAGAAGTGCTTAGCTTTGGGTTCAATCTTGCGTTGCCCGATCCTAGTGACAGAAAGCGAAACGACACGTATTGTATTGTTGCCATCGAGGATAAAAAGATGGGGTTTATATCATATTGCTTGATTTTATCCCTCTACATCATGTCATCTTGCCTAATGCGTTACTCTGTTCTTATGAACTTGATACTCCAGATGCATGCTGGATAGCGGTCGATGTGTGGAGTAATAGTAGTAGATGCAGAATCGTTTCGGTCTACTTGTCGCGGACGTGATGCCTATATACATGATCATGCCTAGATATTCTCATAATTATGCACTTTTCTAGCAATTGCTCGACAGTAATTTGGTCACCCACCGTAATACTTATGCTATCTTGAGAGAAGCCACTAGTGAAACCTATGGCCCCCGGCTCTATTCTCCATCATATAAGTTTCCAATCTATTTTTACTTTGCAATCTTTACTTTCAATCTATATCATAAAAATACCAAAAATGTTTATCTTATTATCCCTATCAGATCTCACTTTTGCAAGTGGCCGTGAAGGGATTGACAACCCCTTTATCGCATTGGTTGCAAGGTTCTTATTTGTTTGTGTAGGTACGAGGCGACTTGTGTGTAGTCTCCTACTGGATTGATACCTTGGTTCTCAAAAACTGAGGGAAATACGTACGCTACTTTGCTGCATCACCCTTTCCTCTTCAAGGGAAAACCAACGCAGTGCTCAAGAGGTAGCAAGAAGGATTTCTGGCGCCGTTGTCGGGGAGATCTACACCAAGTCAAGTCAAGACATACCAATTACCCATCACAAACTCTTATCCCTCGCATTACATTATTTGCCATTTGCCTCTCGTTTTCCTCTCCCCCACTTCACCCTTGTCGTTTTATTCGCCCTCTTTTCTGTTCTCTTTTTCCTTCGCTTGCTTCTTGTGTTGGATCGTGCGTCATGATGGCTCAAGACAATACTAAATTGTGTGACTTTTCCAATACCAACAACAATGATTTTCTTAGCACTCTGATTGCTCCTATTTACCGATGTTGAATCTTGTGAAATTAATGTTGCCTTGTTGAATCTTGTCATGAAAGATCAATTCTCCGGCCTTCCTAGTGAAGATGCCGCTGCCCATCTAAATAACTTTGTTGATTTGTGTGATATGCAAAAGAAGAAAGATGTGGATAATGATATTGTTAAATTGAAGCTATTTCCTTTTTCGCTTAGAGATCATGCTAAAACTTGGTTTTCGTCTTTGCCTAAAAATAGTATTGATTCATGGAATAAGTGCAAAGATGCTTTTATCTCTAAGTATTTTCCTCCCGCTAAGATCATCTCTCTTAGAAATGATATTATGAATTTTAAGCAACTTGATCATGAGCATGTTGCGCAAGCTTGGGAGAGGATGAAATTAATGATACGTAATTGCCCTACACACATTTGAATTTATGGATGATTATACAAAAAATTTATGCCGGATTGAATTTTGCTTCTAGAAATCTTTTAGATTCGGCCGTGGGAGGCACTTTTATGGAAATCACTTTAGGAGAAGCTACTAAACTCCTAGATAATATTATGGTTAATTATTCTCAATGGCACACTGAAAGATCTACTAGTAAAAAGGTTCATGCGATAGAAGAGATTAATGTTTTGAGTGGAAAGATGGATGAACTTATGAAGTTGTTTGCTAATAAGAGTGTTTCTTCTGATCCTAATGATATGCCTTTGTCTACTTTGATTGAGAATAATAATGAATCTATGGATGTGAATTTTGTTGGTAGGAACAATTTTGGTAACAACGCGTATAGAGAAAACTTTAATCCTAGGCCGTATCCTAGTAATTCCTCTAATAATTATGGTAATTCCTACAACCACTCTTATGGAATTTTTAATAATATGCCCTCTGATTTTGAGACTAGTGTCAAAGAATTTATGATTTCTCAAAAGAATTTCAAAGCTTTGCTTGAAGATAAATTGCCTAAGATTGATGAGTTGGCTAGGAACGTGGATAGAATTTCTCTTGATGTTGATTCTTTGAAACTTAGATCTATTCCTCCTAAGCGTGATATCAATGAGTCTCTCAAAGCCATGAGAATTTCCATTGACGAGTGCAAAGAAAGAACCGCTAGGATGCGTGCTAAGAAAGATTGCTTTGTAAAAGCGTGTTCTTCTAGTTTTTATGATAATAAGGATGAAGATCTAAAAGTGATTGATGTGTCTCCTATTAAATCTTTGTTTTACAATATGAATCTTGATAATGATGGGACTGGAGATGAGTCAACTTTAGTTAAAAGGCATCCCAATGATTCGAAGTTTTTAGATCTTGATGCAAAAATTGGTAAAAGTGGGATTGAAGAGGTCAAAACTTTACATAGCAATGAACCCACTATTTTGGATTTCAAGGAATTTAATTATGATAATTTCTCTTTGATAGATTGTATTTCCTTCTTGCAATCCGTGCTAAATTCTCCTCATGCTTATAGTCAAAATAAAGCTTTCACTAAACATATCGTTGATGCTTTAATGCAATCCTATGAAGAAAAACTTGAATTAGAAGTTTCTATCCCTAGAAAACTTTATGATGAGTGGGAACCTACTATTAAAATTAAGATTAAAGATCATGAATTCTATGCTTTGTGTGATTTGGGTGCTAGTGTTTCCACGATTCCAAAAACTTTGTGTGATGTGCTAGGTTTCCGTGAATTTGATGATTGTTCTTTAAACTTGCACCTTGCGGATTCCACCATTAAGAAATCTATGGGAAGAATTAATGATGTTCTTATTGTTGCAAATAGGAATTATGTGCCCATAGATTTCATCGTTCTTGACTAGATTGCAATCCTACATGTCCTATTATTCTTGGTAGACCTTTCCTTAGAACGATTGGTGCAATTATTGATATGAAAGAAGGGAATATTAGATTCCAATTTCTGTTAAGGAAAGGCATGGAACACTTTCCTAGAAAAAAATAAAATTACCTTATGAATCTATTATGAGAGCCACTTACGGATTGCATACCAATGATGATACTACCTAGATCTATTCTTGCCTTTATGCCTAGCTAGGGGTGTTAAACGATAGCGCTTGTTGGGAAGCAACCCAATTTTATTTTTGTTTCTTGCTTTTTCGTTCTGTTTAGTAATAAATATTTGATCTAGCCTCTGGTTATATGTGGTTTTATGTTTTAATTAGTGTTTGTGCCAAGTAAAACCTATAGGATCTTCTTGGATGATAGTTATTTGATCTTGCTGAAAAAGTCAGAAACTTTCTGCTCACGAAAACAATTGTTAAAAATCACCAGAATGTGATAAAATACTGATTCTAATTGCAGTAGATCAATAAACAAATTATCTAGGTCTTCCTATTTTGGTAGATTTTTCTGAGTTAAATAAGTTTGCGTTAGATCCAGATTACTACAGACTGTTCTGTTTTTAACAGATTCTGTTTTTCGTGTGTTGTTTGCTTATTTTGATGAATCTATGGCTAGTATCGGAGGTTATGAACCATAGAGAAGTTGGAATAAATTAGGTTTAACACAAATATAAATAAATAATGATTTCATTACAGTACCTTAAAGTGGTGGTTTGTTTTATTTCGCTAACGGATCTCATGAGATTTTCTGTTGAGTTTTGTGTTGTGAAGTTTTCAAGTTTTGGGTAAAGATTTGATGGATTATGGAATAAGGAGTGGCAAGAGCCTAAGCTTGGGGATGCCCAAGGCACCGCAAGGTAAAATTCAAGGACAACCAAAATCCTAAGCTTGGGGATGCCCCGGAGGGCATCCCCTCTTTCGTCTTCGTGCATCGGTAACTTTACTTGATGCTATATTTTTATTCACCACATGATATGTGTTTTGCTTGGAGCGTCTTGTATGATTTGAGTCTTTGGTTTTTAGTTTACCACAATCATCCTTGATGTACACACCTTTTGGGAGAGACACACATGAATTGGAATTTATTAGAATACTCTATGTGCTTCACTTATATCTTTTGAGCTAGAAAGTTTTGCTCTAGTGCTTCACTTATATCTTTTAGAGCATGGTGGTGGTTTTATTTTATAGAAATTGTTGATCTCTCATGCTTCACTTATATTATTTTTAGAGTCTTTTAGAATAGCATGGTAATTTGCTTTGGTTAAAAAATTTTGGTCCTAAAGTGATGAGCATCCAAGATAGGTATAATAAAAACTATCATATAAAGTGCATTGAATACTATGAGAAGTTTGATTCTTGATAACTGTTTTGAGATATGAAGATGGTGATATTAGAGTCATGCTAGTTGAGTAGTTGTGGATTTGAGAAATACTTGTTCTAAAGTTTGTGATTCCCGTAGCATGCACGTAGGGTGAACCGTTATGTGATGCAGTCGGAGCATGATTTATTTATTCATTGTCTTCCTTATGAGTGGCGGTCGGGGACGAGCGATGGTCTTGTCCTACCAATATATCCCCCTAGGAGCATGTGCATAGTAATTCATTTCGATAACTAATAGATTTTTGCAATAAGTATGTGAGTTCTTTATGACTAATGTTGAGTCCATGGATTATACACACTCTCACCCTTCCACCATTGCTAGCCTCTCTAATACCGCGCACCTTTCGCTGGTATCATACACCCACCATATACCTTCCTCAAAACAGCCACCATACCTACCTATTATGGCATTTCCATAGCCATTCCGAGATATATTGCCATGCAACTTACCACCGTTCCGTTTATTTTGACACGCTTCATCATTGTCATATTGCTTTGCATGATCATGTAGTGGACATCGTATTTGTGGCAAAGCCACCTTTATAATTCTTTCATACATGTCACTCTTGATTAATTGCATATCCCGGTACCCCGCCGGAGGCATTCACATAGAGTCATATTTTGTTCTAAGTATTGAGTTGTAATCTTTGAGTTGTAAGTAAATAAAAGTGTGATGATCATCATTATTAGAGCATTGTCCCAGTGAGGAAAGGATGATGGAGACTATGATTCCCCCACAAGTCGGGATGAGACTCCGGACGAAAAAAAAGAAAAAAAAGGCCATAAAAAAAAGGGAAAGGCCCAAATAAAAAAAATATGAGAGAAGGGACAATGTTACTATCCTTTTACCACACTTGTGCTTCAAAGTAGCACCATGATCTTCATGATAGAGAGTCTCCTATGTTGTCACTTTCATATACTAGTGGGTATTTATATTATAGAACTTGGCTTGTACATTCCAATGATGGGATTCCTCAAAATTCCCTAGGTCTTCATGAGCAAGCGAGTTGGATGCACACCCACTTAGTTTCTTTTGTTAAGCTTTCATACACTTATAGCTCTAGTGCATCCGTTGCATGGCAATCCCTACTCACTCACATTGATATCTATTAATGGGCATCTCCATAGCCCGTTGATACGCCTAGTTGATGTGAGACTATCTTCTCATTTTTTGTCTTCTCCACAACCACCATTCTATTCCACATATAGTGCTATGTCCATGGCTCACGCTCATATATTGCGTGAAGATTGAAAAAGTTTGAGAACATCAAAAGTATGAAACAATTGCTTGGCTTGTCATCGGGGTTGTGCATGATTAAATACTTTGTGTGATTAAGATAGAGCATAGCCACACTATATGATTTTGTAGGGATAACTTTCTTTGGCCATGTTATTTTGAGAAGACATGATTGCTTGAAGTATTATTATTTTCACATCAATATTAAACTTTTGTCTTGAATCTTTCAGATCTGAACATTCATGCCACAATAAAGAAAATTACATTGAGAATTATGCTAGGTAGCATTCCACATAAAAAATTCTGTTTTTATCATTTACCTACTTGAGGACGAGCAGGAATTAAGCTTGGGGATGCTTGATACGTCTCCAACGTATCTATAATTTTTTATTGTTCCATGCTATTATATTATCTGTTTTGGATGTTTAATGGGCTTTATTATACACTTTTATATTATTTTTGGGACTAACCTATTAACCGAAGGCCCAGTGCAAATTGCTGTTTTTTTGCCTATTTCAGTGTTTCGCAGAAAAGGAATATCAAACGGAGTCCAAACGGAATGAAACCTTCGGGAGAGTTATTTTTGGAACAAATGTGATCCAGAGGACTTGGAGTGGACGTGAGGAAAGAAGCGAGGAGGCCACGAGGCAGGGAGGCGCGCCTGCCCCCTGGGCGCGCCCCCACCCTCATGGGCCCCTCGTAGCTCCACCGACCTACTTCTTCCTCCTATATATACCCATATACCCCGAAAACATCCAGGAGCACCACGAAACCCTATTTCCACCGCCACAACCTTCTGTACCCGTGAGATCCCATCTTGGGGCCTTTTCCGACGCTCTGCCGGAGGGGGAATCGATCACGGAGGGCTTCTACATCAACACCATAGCCTCTCCGATGATGTGTGAGTAGTTTACCATAGACCTTCGGGTCCATAGTTATTAGCTAGATGGCTTCTTCTCTCTCTATGGATCTCAATACAAAGTTCTCCTCAATCTTCTTGGAGATCTGTTCGATGTAACTCTTTTTGCGGTGTGTTTGTCGAGATCCGATGAATTGTGGGTTTATGATCAAGATTATCTATGAACAATATTTGAATCTCCTCTAAATTCTTTTATGTATGATTTGTTATCTTTGCAAGTCTCTTCGAATTATCAGTTTGGTTTGGCCTACTAGATTGATCTTTCTTGCAATGGGAGAAGTGCTTAGCTTCGGGTTCAATCTTGCGTCTCGATCCCAGTGACAGAAAGGGAAACGACACGTATTGTATTGTTGTCATCGAGGATAAAAAATGGGGTTTATATCATATTGCTTGAGTTTATCCCTCTACATCATGTCATCTTGCCTAATGCGTTACTTTGTTCTTATGAACTTAATACTCTAGATGCATGCTGGATAGCGGTCGATGTGTGGAGTAATAGTAGTAGATGTATAATTGATTTGATCTACTTGTCGCGGACGTGATGCCTATACACATGATCATGCCAAGATATTCTCATAATTATGCACTTTTCTATCAATTCCTCAACAGTAATTTGTTCACCCACCGTAATACTTATGCTATCTTGAGAGAAGCCAGTAGTGAAACCTATGGCCCCCGTGTCTGTTCTCCATCATATAAGTTTCCAATCTATTTTTACTTTGCAATCTTTACTTTCAATCTATATCATAAAAATACCAAAAATATTTATCTTATTATCCCTATCAGATCTCACTTTTGCAAGTGGCCGTGAAGGGATTGACAACCCCTTTATCGTGTTGGTTGCAAGGTTCTTATTTGTTTGTGTAGGTACGAGGCTACTTGTGTGTAGTCTCCTACTGGATTGATACCTTGGTTCTCAAAAATTGAGGGAAATACTTACGCTACTTTGCTGCATCACCCTTTCCTCTTCAAGGGAAAACCAACGCAGTGCTCAAGAGGTAGCAAGAAGGATTCAAATAAATATAGTTGGCCAAACCAAACCTATAATTCGAAGAGAAATACAAAGATATCAAATCATGCATATAAGAATTCAGAGAAAATTCAAATAAATATTCATAGATAAACTGATCATAAATCCACAATTCGTTGGATCTAGACAAACACACTGCAAAAGAAGATTACAACGGATAGATCTCCAAGAACATCGAGGAGAACATTGTATTGAAGATCAAAGAGAGAGAAGAAGCCATCTAGCTATGGACCCGTAGGTCTGTGGTAAATGATACGTCCATTTTGCATCATGCTTTTATATCGATATTTATTGCATTATGGGCTGTTATTACACATTATGTCACAATACTTATGTCTATTCTCTCTTATTTTATAAGGTTTACATGAAGAGGGAGAATGCCGGCAGCTGGAATTCTGGGCTGAAAAGGGAGCAAATATTAGAGACCTATTCTGCACAGCTCCAAAAGTATTGAAACTTCACGGAGGTAGTTTTTGGAATTAATAAAAAATACCGGAGAAAGATTCAACCAGAGGGGCCCACACCCTGGCCACGAGGGTGGGGGGTGCGCCCTACCCCCCTGGGCACGCCCCCTGCCTCGTGGGCCCCCTGGCAGGCCTCGGTGCCCATCTTCTGCTATATGAAGTCTTTTACCCTGGAAAAAATCAGGAGGAAGCTTTCGAGACGAAACACCGCCGCCACAAGGCGGAACCTTGGCAGAACCAATCTAGGGCCCCGGTGGAGCTGTTCTACCCGGGAAACATCCCTCCGGGAGGGGGAAATCATCACCATCGATCCTCTCATCGGGAGGGGGTCAACCTGCATCAACATCTTCACCAGCACCATCTCATCTCAAACCCTATAGTTCATCTCTTGTATCCGATCTTTGTCTCAAAACCTCAGATTGGTACTTGTGGGTTGCTAGTAGTGTTGATTACTCCTTGTAGTTGATGCTAGTTGGTTTATTTGGTGGAAGATCATATGTTCAGATCCTTTATGCATATTAATACCCCCTGCATTATGAACATGAATATGATTTGTGAGTAGTTACGTTTGTTCCTGATGACATGGGAGAAGTCTTGCTATAAGTAGTCATGTGAATTTGGTATTCGTTCGATATTTTGATGAGATGTATGTTGTCTTTCCTCTAGTGCTGTTATGTGAACGTCGACTACATGACACTTCACCATTATTTGGGCCTAGGGGAAGGTATTGCGAAGTAATAAGTAGATGATTGGTTGCTAGAGTGACAGAAGCTTAAACCCTAGTTTATGTGTTGCTTCGTAAGGGGCTGATTTGGATCCATATGTTTCATGCTAGGGTTAGGTTTACCTTAATACTTCTTTTGTAGTTGCGGATGCTTGCAATAGGGGTTAATCATAAGTGGGATGCTTTTCCAAGGAAGGATAGTACCCAAGCACCGGTCCACCCACATATCAAATTATGAAAGTGACGAACACGAATCATATGAGCGTGATGAAAACTAGCTTGACGATAATTCCCATGTGTCCTCGGGAGCGTTTTCCTTCATATAAGAATTTGTCCAGGCTTGTCCTTTGCTAGAAAAAGGATTGGGCCATCTTGCTGCACTTTATTTACTCTTGTTACTTGTTACCCGTTACAAATTACCTTATCACAAAACTATCTGTCACCGATAATTTCAGTGCTTGCAGAGAATACCTTACTGAAAACCGCTTGTCATTTCCTTCTGCTCCTCGTTGGGTTCGACACTCTTACTTATCGAAAGGACTACGATAGATCCCCTACACTTGTGGGTCATCAAGACTCTTTACTGGCGCCGTTGCCGGGGAGTGAAGCGCCTTTGGTAAGTGGAAATAGGTAAGGAAAGATTTATATAGTGTGCTGAAATTTACTGTCACTTGTTACTATGGAAAGTAATCCTTGGGGGGGGGGGGCTTGTTCGGGGTATCTTCACCCCGACCAGTAGAGCAAAGAGTTGCTCCTCAACCTATTGAACCTACTGAAAATGTTTACTTTGAAATTCCTTCGGGTATGATAGAGAAACTGCTAGCTAATCCTTTTACAGGAGATGGAACATTGCATCCCGATTTACACCTAATCTATGTGGATGAAGTTTGTGGATTATTTAATCTTGCAGGTATGCCCGAGGATGTTATCAAGAAGAAGGTCTTCCCTTTATATTTGAAGGGAAAGGCATTGACATGGTTTAGGCTATGTGATGATATGGGATCATGGAACTACAACCGATTGAAATTGGAATTGAATCAGAAGTTTTATCCTATGCATCTTGTTCATCGTGATCGCAATTATATATATAATTTTTGGCCTCGCGAAGGAGAAAGCATCGCTCAAGCTTGGGGGAGGCTTAAGTCAATGTTATATTCATGCCCCGATCATGAGCTCTCAAGAGAGATTATTATTCAAAAAATTTATGCTCGGCTTTCTCTCAATAATCGCTCCATGCTCGATACTTCTTGTACTGGTTCTTTTATGATGAAGACTATTGAATTCAAATGGGATTTATTGGAAAGAATTAAATGCAACTCTGAAGATTGGGACCTCGACGAAGGTAAGGAGTCAGGTATAACACCTAAGTTTGATTGTGAGAAATCTTTTATGGATACTGATGTTTTCCGTGAATTTAGCACTAAATATGGACTTGACTCTGAGATAGTAGCTTCTTTCTGTGAATCATTTGCTACTCATGTTGATCTCCCTAAGGAGAAGTGGTTTAAATATAATCCTACCATTGAAGTAAAAGTAGTTGCACCTATTAAAGTTGAAGAAAAGACTATCACATATAATGATCCTGTTGTTCCTACTGCTTATATTGAGAAACCACCTTTCCCTGTTAGAATAAAGGATCATGCTAAAGCTTCGACTGTGGTTCGTAAGAGTAATACTAGAACACCTACACCCCCTGAGCAAATTAAAGTTGAACCTAGTATTGCTATGGTTAAAGATCTCTTGGCTGATAATATTGATGGGCATGTTATTTACTTCTGTGATGAAGCTGCTAGAATTGCTAGACCTGATACTAAAAATAAACATAGACCTGTTGTAGGCATGCCTATTATTTCTATCAAAATAGGAGATCATTTTTATCATGGCTTCTGTGATATGGGTGCTAGTGCAAGTGCAATACCTCATTCCTTATACAAATAAATTATGCATGATATTGCACCTGCTGAGATAGAAGAAATTGATGTTACAATTAAGCTTGCCAATAGAGATACTATTTCACCAGTTGGGATTGTTAGAGATGTTGAAGTCTTGTGTGGGAAAGTTAAATATCCTGCTGATTTTCTTGTTCTTGGTTCCCCACAAGATAACTTTTGTCCCATTATATTTGGTAGACCCTTCTTGAATACTGTTAATGCTAGGATAGACTGCAAAAAGGATGTGGTTACTATTGATTTGGGGGATATGTCTCATGAGTTTAATTTTGCTAAATTTCGTAGACAACCCATGAGGAAGAATTGCCTAGTAAAGATGAAATTATTGGTCTTGCTTCTATTGCCATGCCTCCTAATGATCCTTTAGAACAATATTTGCTCGACCATGAAAATGATATGTTTATGAATGAAAGAAGGGAAATAGATGAAGTATTCTTTAAACAGGGACCTATTTTGAAACACAACTTGCCTGTTGAAATTCTAGGGGATCCTCCTCCACCCAAGGGTGATCCCGTGTTTGAGCTTAAACCATTACCAGATACTCCTAAATATGCTTATCTTGATGAGAAAAAGATATATCCTATTATTATTAGTGCTAACCTTTCAGAGCAGGAAGAAAAGAAATTATTGAAAACTCTGAAGAAGCATCGTGCTACTATTGGATATACTCTTGATGTTCTTAAGGGCATTAGTCCCACTTTATGCCAGCACAAAATAAAATTGGAGAAAGACGCTAAACCAGTTGTTGATCACCAACGACGGTTAAATCCTAAGATGAAAGAAGTGGTAAGAAAAGAAATACTAAAGCTTCTGGAGGCAGGTATAATTTATCCCGTTGCTGATAGTTAGTGGGTAAGCCCTGTCCATTGTGTCCCTAAGAAGGGAGGTATTACTGTTTTTCCTAATGATAAAGATGAATTGATCCCACAAAGAATTGTTACAGGTTATAGAATGGTAATTGATTTCCGTAAACTAAATAAAGCTACTAAAAAGGATCATTACCCTTTACCTTTTATTGATTGAATGCTAGAAAGATTATCCAAACATACACATTTTTGCTTTCTAGATGGTTATTCTGGTTTCTCTCAAATACCTGTGTCAAAAGAGGATCAAGAAAAGACTACTTTTACTTGCCCTTTCGGTACCTTTGCTTATAGATGTATGCCTTTTGGTTTATGCAATGCACCTGCTACTTTTCAAAGATGCATGATGGCTATATTCTCTGATTTTTGTGAAAAGATTGTTGAGGTTTTCATGGATGATTTCTCCTTATATGGAACTTCTTTTGATGATTTCTTGAGCAACCTTGATCGAGTTTTGCAGAGATGTGAAGAAACTAATCTTGTCTTGAATTGGGAGAAGTGCCACTTTATGGTTAATGAAGGCATTGTCTTGGGGCATAAATTTTTTGAAAGAGGTATTGAAGTTAATAAAGCTAAAGTTGATGCTATTGAAAAGATGTCGTGTCCCAAGGACATTAAAGGTATAAGAAGTATCCTTGGTCATGCCGGTTTTTATAGGATGTTCATTAAGGACTTCTCAAAAATATCTCGGCCTCTGACTAATTTATTACAAAAAGATATACCATTTGTCTTTGATGATGATTGTGTAGAAGCATTTGAAATACTTAAGAAAGCATTGATCTCTGCACGTATCGTTCAGCCACCTGATTGGAATTTACCTTTTGAAATTATGTGTGATGCTAGTGATTATGCTGTAGGTGCTGTTCTAGGGCAAAGAGTTGATAAGAAATTAAATGTTATTCAATATGCTAGTAAAACTCTAGACAATGCCCAGAAAAATTATGCTACTACTGAAAAAGAATTCTTAGCAGTTGTATTTGCTTGTGATAAGTTCAGACCTTATATTGTTGATTCTAAAGTAACTGTTCACACTGATCATGCTGCTATTAAATATCTCATGGAAAAGAAAGATGCTAAACCTAGACTTATTAGATGGATTCTCCTACTACAAGAATTTGATTTGCATATTATTGATAGAAAGGGAGCTGAGAACCCCGTTGCAGACAACTTATCTAGGTTAGAGAATGTTCTTGATGACCCACTACCTATTGATGATAGCTTTCCTGATAAACAATTAGCTGTCCTAAATGCTTCTCGTGCTGCTCCATGGTATGCTGATTATGCTAATTACATTGTTGCTAAATTGATACCACCTAGTTTCACATACCAGCAAAAGAAAAAGTTTTTCTATGATTTAAGCCCATCTTCTGCTATATGAAGTCTTTTACCCTGGAAAAAATTGGGAGGAAGCTTTCGGGACAAAACACCGCCGCCACGAGGCGGAACCTTGGCGGAACCAATCTAGGGCTCCGGCGGAGCTGTTCTGCCGGGGAAACATCCCTCCGGGAGGGGGAAATCAACACCATCATCATCACCATCGATCCTCTCATCGGAGGGGGTCAATCTCCATCAACATCTTCACCAGCACCATCTCATCTCAAACCCTAGTTCATCTCTTGTATCCGATCTTTGTCTCAAAACCTCAGATTGGTTCCTGTGGGTTGCTAGTAGTGTTGATTACTCCTTGTAGTTGATGCTAGTTGGTTTATTTGGTGGAAGATCATATGTTCAGATCCTTTATGCATATTAATACCCCTCTGATTCTGAACATGAATATGATTTGTGAGTAGTTACGTTTGTTCCTGAGGACATGGGAGAAGTCTTGCTATAAGTAGTCATGTTAATTTGGTATTCATTCGATATTTTGATGAGATGTATGTTGTCTTTCCTCTAGTGGTGTTATGTGAACATCGACTACATGACACTTCACCATTATTTGGGCCTAGGGGAAGGCATTGCAAATTAATAAGTAGATGATGGGTTGCTAGAGTGACAGAAGCTTAAACCCTAGTTTATGCGTTGCTTCGTAAGGGGCTGATTTGGATCCATATGTTTCATGCTATGGTTAGGTTTACCTTAATACTTCTTTTGTAGTTGTGGATGCTTGGAATAGGGGTTAATCATAAGTGGGATGCTTGTCCAAGGAAGGACAGTACCCAACCACCGGTCCACCCACATATCAAATTATCAAAGTAACGAACGCGAATCATATGAGCGTGATGAAAACTAGCTTGACAATAATTCCCATGTGTCCTCGGGAGCGTTTTCCTTCATATAAGAATTTGTCCAGGCTTGTCCTTTGCTACCAAAAGGATTGGGCCATCTTGCTGCACTTTATTTACTCTTGTTACTTGTTACCCGTTACAAATTACCTTGTCACAAAACTATCTGTCACCGATAATTTCAGTGCTTGCATAGAATACCTTACTAAAAACCGCTTGTCATTTCCTTCTGCTCCTCGTTGGGTTCGACACTCTTACTTATCGAAAGGACTACGATAGATCCCCTACACTTGTGGGTCATCAGTAAACTACTCACGTTTCATCGGAAGGGCAATAGAGTTGATGTAGATGCCCTCCGTGATCGCATCCCCCTCCGACTAGATGCCAGAAAAGGCCCCAAGATGGGATCTCACGGGAACAGAAGGTTACGACGGCGGAAAAGTATTTTGGTGCACGCTTCTGTCGTTTTGGGAATATTTCTGAATTTCTAGGCCAAAGAATAGGGTTGGAGGACTCCCGTGGGGCCCACAAGCCAGGGGCGTGCCCCCTAGGGCACGCCCTGAGGGCTTGTGGAGCCCCTTGGGACTCTTCTCACTTCCTCTCCAAGTGCTACGTGTGTATTCTGGTCCATGAAAAATCATCTTAAAGTTTTATTCCGTTTGGACTGCGTTTGATATTCCTTTTCTGTAAAACTCAAAAATAAGGGAAAAACTGAAACTGGCACTGGCCTCTGGGTTAATAAATTAGTACCAAAAATAATATAAAATACCATATTAATGCATATAAAACATCCAAAACAGACAATGTAATAGCATGGAACAATAAAAAATTATAGATACATTGGAGACGTATCACTGAGCGGATGAGGGGTTCGATGAGCCGCGGCCCGATGCCGGATAGGATGAGACCGTTGGCCTGCTCGACCCGGGCGTTGGATTGAGGATGAGCGACGGAGGCCAAGTCGAGCCGGTTGCCGGAGACGGAGCAGTATTGCACTAGAGCGCCCTTGGCAAAGTTGGTGCCATTATCCGTGATGATGCTGTGCGAGACGCCATAGCGCACCATGATGTCTTTGACGAACCGGACGGTCGTCGGCCCGTCGTGCTGCTTGATCGGCCGCGCCTCGATCCACTTGGTGAACTTGTCGACCGCCACCAGCAGGTGCATCATGCCGCCTCGAGCGGTCTTGAAGGGCCCCACCATGTCCAGCCCCTAGATGGCGAAAGGCCAGGTGATCGGGATGGTCTGGAGGGTTGAAACCGGCTGGTGGTTGCGCTTGCTGAAGCGTTGGCAACCCTCACACTCGAGGATGAGCGACCGGCGTCTTTGAGGGCCGTGGGCCAGTAGAAGCCATTGCAGAAAGCCTTGGCCACCAAGGACTTGGAGGCGGCGTGGTGCCCGCACTCGCCCTTATGTATGTTGAGGAGGATCTCTATGCCCTTGTCTTGCTCGACGCAGCGCTGGAACACGCCCGTCGCGCGATGACCCACAAGTATAGGGGATCTATCATAGTCTTTTCAATAAGTAAGAGTGTTGAACCAAACGATGAGCAGAAGGAAATGACAAGTGGTTTTCAGCAAGGTATTCTTTGTAAGCACTAAAATTATCGGTAACAGATAGTTTTGTGAAAAGATAAATCGCAAAGGGTAACAAGTAATAAAAGTAAACAAGGTGCAGCAAGGTGGCCCAATCCTTTTTGTAGAAAAGGACAAGCCTGGACGAACTCTTATATAAAGCAAAGCGCTCCCGAGGACACATGGGAATTATTGTCAAGTTAGTTTTCATGATGCTCATATGATTCGCGTTTGTTACTTTGATAATTTGATATGTGGGTGAACCGGTGCTTGGGTGCTACCCTTCCTTGGACAAGCCTCCCACTTATGATTAACCCCTCTCACAAGCATCCGCAACTACGAAAGAAGAATTAATGTAAACCTAACCATAGCATGAAACATATGGATACAAATCAACCCCTTATGAAGCAACACATAAACTAGGGTTTAAGATTCTGTCACTCTAGCAACCCATCATCTACTTATTACTTCCCAATGCCTTCCCATAGGCCCAAATAATGGTGAAGTGTCATGTAGTCGACATTCACATAACACCACTAGAGGAAATACAACATACATCTCATCAAAATATCGAACGAATACCAAATTCACATGATTACTTATAACAAGACTTCTCCGATGTCCTCGGGAACAAACGTAACTACTCAAAAAGCATATCCATAATCATAATCAGAGGAGTATTAATTATCATTAAGGATCTGAACATATGATCTTCCACCGAATAAACCAACGAGCATCAACTACAAGGAGTAATCAACACTACTATAGCAACCCACATGTACCAATCTGAGGTTTTGGGACCAAGATCGAATACAAGAGATGAACTAGGGTTTGAGAGGAGATGGTGCTGGTGAAGATGTTGATGGAGATTGATCCCCTCTCGATGAGAGGATCGTTGGTGATGATGATGGCTTCGATTTCCCCCTCCCGGAGGGATGTTTCCCCGGCAAAACAGCTCCGCCGAAGCCCTAGATTGGTTCTGCCCAGGTTCCGCCTCGAGATGGCGGCGCTTCGTCCTGAAAGTTTCCTTCTGATTTTTTCCAGGTCAAAACACACCATATAGCCAAAGATGGCCACCGGAGGCCTGCCAGGGGGCCCACAAGGACGGGGGGCGCACCTAGGGGGTAGGGCGCGCCCTCCAACCTTGTGGCTGGCTGGTGGCCCCCCTCTGGTGCTTTCTTCGCCTAATATTTTTTATATATTCCAAAAACATGCTCCGTGAAGTTTCAGGACTTTTGGAGTTGTGTAGCATAGGTCTCTAATATTTACTCCTTTTCCAGTCCAGAATTCCAGCTGTCGGCATTCTCCCTCTTCATGTAAACCTTATAAAATAAGAGAGAATAGGCATAAGTATTGTGATATAATGTGTAATAACAGCCCATAATGCAATAAATATCAACATAAAAGCATGATGCAAAATGGACGTATCAACTCCCCCAAGCTTAGACCTTGCTTGTCCTCAAGCGAAAGCCGATATCGAAAAATATGTCCACATGTTTAGAGATAGAGGTGTCTATAAAAATAAAATACAGACATGAGGGCATCATGATCATCTTTAGAAAAGCAACATATAATGGCATATAATCTCTAATGTTAAATTAACAATTCGTTCACAAGGTAAAGTATGAATCAGAAACTTCATTGAAAACTAACAAACTATGAGCCCAGTCATTGAAGCAATTGTAATTTATCATAACATCTGAAAGAGTCAAATAAAGAGCTTTTCACTAAGTCCACATAATCAACTATCATTTAATCTTTCACAATTGCAAACACTCACGTGATAGTTATGGGTACAAAGTTTCAATCAAACACAGAGAAAGATAGGGCCTTATAATTTCGCCTCCCAACCTTTTACCTCAATGGTAATGTCAACAATAATACTTTATGATAACCTACATCCGAGTGGATATATATATATATATATATATATATATATATATATATATATATATATATATGGATCTCTCCAACACATAGTGCTTGCCAAAGGAAAAAGTGTAAAAAGGAAAGGTGAAGATCACCTTGACTCTTGTATAAGGGTAGGAGATAAAAGATAGGCCCTTCGCAGAGGGAAGCAGAGGTTGTCATGCGCTTTTATGGTTGGATGCATGATACGTCTCCATCGTATCTACTTTTCCAAACACTTTTGCCCTTGTTTTGGACTCTAACTTGCATGATTCGAATGGAACTAATCCGGACTGACGCTGTTTTCAGCAGAATTGCCATGGTGTTATTTTTGTGCAGAAATAAAAGTTCTCGGAATGACCTGAAACTTCACGGAGAATATTTTTGGAATATATAAAAAATACTGGCGAAAGAATCAAGGCCAGGGGGCCCACACCTTGTCCAGGAGGGTGGGGGCGCGCCTACCCCCTGGGCATGCCCCCTGCCTCGTGGGCCCCCTGGTGCTCCACCGACCTGAACTCCAACTCCATATATTCACGTTCGGAGAAAAACCAGAGAGAAGGATTCATCGCGTTTTACGATACGGAGCCGCTGCCAAGCCCTAATCTCTCTTGGGAGGGCTGATCTGGAGTACGTTCGGGCCTCCGGAGAGGGGAATCCATCGCCGTCGTCATCATCAACCTTCCTCCATCACCAATTTCATGATGCTCACCGCCGTGCGTGAGTAATTCCATCATAGGCTTGCTTGACGGTGATGGATTGGATGAGATTTATCATGTAATTGAGTTAGTTTTGTTAGGGTTTGATCCCTAGTATCCACTATATTCTGAGATTGATGTTGCTATGACTTTGCTATGCTTAATGCTTGTCACTAGGGCCCGAGTGCCATGATTTCAGATCTGAACCTATTATGTTTTCATGAATATATGTGAGTTCTTGATCCTATCTTGCAAGTCTATAGTCACCCATTATGTGTTATGATCCGTTAACCCTGAAGTGAAAATAATCGGGATACTTACCGGTGATGACCGTAGTTTGAGGAGTTCATGTATTCACTATGCATTAATGCTTTGGTCCGGTACTCTATTAAAAGGAGGCCTTAATATCCCTTAGTGTCGGGGAAACGACACCTATGGGATCACAGGAATCCCTACTACGGTTGCCGGGGCGCGGGTTTGCAAGAAGAGCAGGATCAGTAGTCAGCACAAGGATCGTTTACCCAGGTTCGGGCCGCGAGGATTCGTAAAACCCTAGTACTGCTTTGGTGGGTGTATTTTAGAGAGTTCTCGAGCTCTCGAACTAGCTGTGGTGAGTGCGTGGTTCGAAAGAGCCGAATCCTTCTCCAGTATGCCATGGGCCTCCTTTTATAGTCGAAAGGGGCTACCACAGTGGCAGACAGGAGGTGGAAAGGCGCACAGTGCTATGAGCTTATCGCTCGCATTACAGGACAAGACGCGTTTAATGCGCCGCCGAGGTGTCCCCTAGCTTTATCGGGGACGGGGGCGAGGCCCGTCCCGTCCGTCGCCGCTCCTCTTTGCTTCGACACGCGCCCTGGCCAGCGATGCATGCGGTGCCATGTAGGCAGGCAGGCAGCTGAGGTGGCGCGGTGGTGGAGCCTTCACGAAGATCTGCATGCCGCCACACAGGCACTCGATGAGTTGGCCTAGGAGCTGCATGTTGCCACGCAGGTGCCTGCCCAGCTGGCCGGGCTGGCAGCTGCATGCGAACGGCGGTGGAGACTTGGTTGGTGCGGGCCTGGCAGTGGCCCTGCTGGCGTCCTTGGCGAGGGCCTTGCAGGGTGGCCCAGCAAGGGTCTTGCCGTGGCGCGCTGTCGTCCCCGGCAAGGATCTTGCCGGGGGTCTCGTGGCTTTCCTCGGCAAGGATCTTGCCGATGATCGTCGTCTTCTAATCCTCATCTGATCTTGAATATGTCTTCACAAAGATCTGCATGCCACCACAGAGGTGCCTCCCGAGCCCTGGCCCAACGTGATGTCGGAGACCGTGGGCTCAAGGGTGGCTCGCTCTGTTGGTGTGGGGTGAGCTGCCCCGGCAAGGGTCTTTGCCGGGGCTGCTGAGGCTGTCCCCGGCAAGGGTCTTGCCGGGGGAAGCTGCTCCGCCCCTCTGCCTCTTTGCGTCCTTGGTCTTGGCGTTGCTCTTGCTGTCTTGGGCTTCGGTTTAGCCTTGGTTCACCTCCCTCCTCTGCTTGGTGCGACCGTGGGCGCGACTCTGACTGCCCGTGCACAGGTAAAGGGGTACAAAAGTGTGCCCCTCTTTTTGTACACCGACATTTAGTTTCCAATAGGACCCCGCTGCCACGGGAGGGTAGGACAAAAGATGTCATGCAAGTTCTTTTCCATAAGCACGTATGACTATATTCGGAATACATGCCTACATTACATTGATGAATTGGAGCTAGTTCTGTGTCACCCTATGTTATAACTATTGCATGAGGAATCGCATCGGACATAATTATCTATCACTGATCCAATGCCTACGAGCTTTTCACATATTGTTCTCCGCTTAGTTACTTTGCCGTTGCCACAGTTACAATTACTACAAAACTGCTACTGTTACTTTTATCTCCATACTACTTTGCTACTAAATACTTTGCTGCAGATATTAAGTTATCTAGGTGTGGTTGAATTGACAACTCAACTGCTAATACTTGAGAATATTCTTTGGCTCCCCTTGTGTCGAATCAATAAATTTGGGTTGAATACTCTACCCTCGAAAACTGTTGCGATCCCCTATACTTGTGGGTTATCAAGACTATTTTCTGGCGTCGTTGCCAGGGAGCATAGCTCTATTCTTTGAGTCACTTGGGATTTATATCTGCTGGTCACTATGAGGAACTTGAAAGACGAGAAAACCAAGATTTATCCCTCAACTATGAGGGGAGGTAATGAACTGCCATCTAGCTCTGCACTTGATTCTCCTTCTGTTTTGAGTAAACTTGCGACACCTAAACCTGCTTCTGCTATTAATTCAGATATGTCGCATATTATTGATGATGCCACTTCTGCTATGCATGATACTTATGATGAAACTACTTCTATGCTTGATACTACTGTGCCACTAGGTGAATTTCTTGATGAACAACTTGCTGGGGCTAGAGAGAATGAAATTATTGAAACTGATAATATTGATGAAACTGATGATGAAGATTCTCGCCCTAGATATGAATTGCCTATTGTGCATGAGGGCTATTTTATAGATGAAGAATCTGCTAGAGACTTTCTTGCTTGCAATGATAAAGAGGCGGCTCGCGCCTTCCCCGTAAAAGGTGGGAGGCGTGGAGGCGCGGCTCATTTCCTGCGCGGGGTGATACGTCTCCAACGTATCAATAATTCATGAAGTATTCATGCTATTATATTATCCATATTGGATGTTTTATGGGCTTTACTATGCACTTTTATATTACTTTGGGGACTAACCTATTGACCCAGAGCCCAGTGCCAGTTTCTGTTTTTCCCTTGTTTCAGTGTTTCGCAGAAAAGGAATATCAAACGGAGTCCAAACGGAATGAAACCTTCGGAAAAGTTATTTTTGGAAAGAAAGCAATACGGGAGACTTGGAGTGCACGTCAGGGGATCAATGAGGAGAGGACGAGGCAGGGGGCGCGCCCTCCACCCTCGTGGGCCCCTCGTGGCTCCCCTTACCGACTTCTTTCGCCTATATATTCCCATATACCCTAAAACCTTCGGGCAACAGAATAGATCGAGAGTTCCACCGCCGCAAGCCTCTGTAGCCACCAAAAACCAATCGGGACCCTGTTCCGGCACTATGTCGGAGGGGAGATCGCTCACCGGTGGCCATCTTCATCATCCCGGCGATCTCCATGACGAGGAGGTAGTAGTTCACCCTCGGGGCTGAGGGTATGTACCAGTAGCTATGTGTTTGATCTCTCTCTCTCTCTCTCTCGTGTTCTTGAGGTTGTACGATCTTGATGTATCGCGAGCTTTGCTATTATAGTTGGATCTTATGATGTTTCTCCCCCTCTACTCTCTTGTAATGGATTGAGTTTTCCCTTTGAGGTTATCTTATCGGATTGAGTCTTTAAGGATTTGAGAACACTTGATGTATGTCTTGCCGTGCTTATCTGTGGTGACAATGGGATATCACGTGATCCACTTGATGTATGTTTTGGTGATCAACTTGCGGGTTCCGCCCATGAACCTATGCATAGGGGTTGGCACACGTTTTCGTCTTGACTCTCCAGTAGAAACTTTGGGGCATTCTCTGAAGTTCTTTGTGTTGGTTGAATAGATGAATCTGAGATTGTGTGATGCATATCGTATAATCATACCCACGGATACTTGAGGTGGCATTGGATTATCTAGGTGACATTAGGGTTTTGGTTGCTTTGTGTCTTAAGGTGTTATTCTAGTACGAACTCTATGATAGATCGAACGGAAAGAATAGCTTCATGTTATTTTACTACGGACTCTTGAATAGATCGATCAGAAAGGATAACTTTGAGGTGGTTTCGTACCCTACCATAATCTCTTCGTTTGTTCTCCTCTATTAGTGTCTTTGGAGTGACTCTTTATTGCATGTTGAGGGATAGTTATATGATCCAATTATGTTATTATTGTTGAGAGAACTTGCACTAGTGAAAGTATGAACCATAGGCCTTGTTTCCTAGCATTGCAATACCGTTTACGCTCACTTTTATTACTTGTTACCTTGCTGTTTTTATATTTTCAGATTACAAATACTCATATCTATCATCCATATTGCACTTGTATCACCATCTCTTCGCTGAACTAGTGCACCTATACAATTTACCATTGTGTTGGGTGTGTTGGGGACACGAGAGACTCTTTGTTATTTGGTTGCAGGGTTGTTTGAGAGAGACCATCTTCAACCTACGCCTCCCACGGATTGATAAACCTTAGGTCATTCACTTGAGGGAAATGTGCTACTATCCTACAAACATCTGCACTTGGAGGCCCAACAACGTCTACAAGAAGAAGGTCGTGTAGTAGACATCAAGCTCTTTTCTAGCGCCGTTGCCGGGGAGGCTAGGTAAGCGGCACTCACACCCCGTCAATCAAGCTCTTTTCTGGCGCCGTTGCCGGGGAGGTGAGTGCTTGAAGGTATATCTTTAGATCTAGCAATCGAATCTTTTTGTTTCTTGTTTTAGCACTAGTTTAGTTTATAAAAGAAAACTACAAAAAAATGGAACTGAGTTTGCCTCATACGCTTCATCTTTTTAATATCTTTCGCGAGTATGATGGAAAAGAAAATTGTGCCAAAGTGTTAGAAGAAGCATGCATTAAAATGTTTGGCACTAAATCTTTGAATGATGAGCATGATTGCAATGTTGTTAGTATGAACTCCTTGAATATCCATAGTACGAATGATGATTGCACTAGTTATGATGAAAATGTCTCCTATAAACATGTCAATTTTTGTGGAGTGCATTGGGTTTGAAAGTACACACCAAATAGGGAAGATAGATATTGCAAGAGGCATAAGCATTTAGAAACTAAATGGTTGCAAGAAAGGCTAAATGTTTGTGCTGGAAATTTAAAATTTCTTAGCCGTACTTGTGAACTTTGCAATGAACATGATCATTTCAGTACCCAATGCAAATTGTTTCATGATCGTATCGTGTCCAAAAATTGTGATGACTTGATTTCCCTTGCGCATCATAATGAACTTAGTTTGCTCTTGGGATATGAAGAAATGAAACGTATAACTAAGGTTATTCCAGAATTTGCCCTTGATAGAGTTCTTCATTTTGATCTAGAGGAAATTTATATGTATTGTGCGGTGAATTGCATTGAAAATCCTTATATTGCCAATTACATGAAGAAAAGAAAGCAAATAGAAGATGAAGAGAACACTAATGAAAGGGAAGAGACTTCCCAATATCCTCCTATTATTTCTTATGATGAATCAGGTAACGAGGAGGAGCTTTCTATTCAACCAATCTCATCGATAAGGAGCTCAAAAAAGAGGGATAAACCCACACATGATGTGAAGAAGAAAAAGAAAAAATGGAGAAGCAAAGGTAAAAAGGTATCCCTCCCAAATAATGTTGCTCCTACTACTCATTGTGATGATGATAATTGCTATACTATTGGTGCTATCCATACTATTAATGATGAGAGTGATTATGCTTATGATATGAAAAGGCCCAAGCTTGGGGAAGCTATGATTGATGAGAATGACATATTTGAGAATATATTTGCTGCAACTAATGTTTGTCCCAAGCTTGGGGATGCTACGTTTCATGAAGATGCTATTTTTAGCCTCCCAAGTTTTGATATGCAAAGTTGTCATAATGATAGCATGCCTTCTACCTATGATGATTATAGTGATGAAAGTGGGTTTGGAAGAGTGTCAACATTAGGAAGTAATCATCCCACTATTTTGGAGGATGTTGAATCTTATAACATTTATGAAAGTGGATTTGGAGAGGTCATGACTTTATTTAGTGATGAGTCCACTATCTTGGAAGAGGTTTCAATCGATTATGATGAGAACAAAGTTGCTACTTATGATGATTATTGTGATGAAACTTATGCTATAAAAAGTAGTGATGATAATATTTATAAAACTTGTCATGATTATGATTACCCTTTTTCTGAACATTACTCTTTTAATATGGAAACAATTTATAGTATTCGAGTTTCTTATGATACTCCCACTATTCCGAATGAGAAGAATTTTGCTTATGTAGAGAGTAGTAAATTTTCTATGCTTGTAGATCATGAAAAGAATGCTTTAGGTGATGGTTATATTGTTGAATTCATTCATGAGGCTACTGAAAATTATTATGAGAGAGGACCATATGCTTCTACATATTGCAATAATATCAAGTTTCCTCTCTATGTGTTAAAAGTTTTGAAGTTATACTTGTTATGCCTTCCTATGCTAGTTGATTATTGTTCCCATAAGTTATTTGCTCACAAAATCCCTATGCATAGGAAGTGGGTTAGACTTAAATTTGCTAGTCATATTCTTCATGATGCTCTCTTTATGTTTCAATTCTTATCTCTTATGTGAGCATCATTCAAATCATCATGCCTAGCTAGGGGCGTTAAACGTTAGCGCTTGTTGGGAGGCAACCCAATTTTATTTTAGTTTCTTGATTTTTGGTTCTGTTTAGGAATAAATAATCCATCTATCTTATGTTTAGATGTGGTTTTGTGTTTCAATTAGTGTTTGTGCCAAGTAGAATCTTTGGGAAGACTTGGGTGAAGTCTTTATGATCATGCTGTAAAAAACAGAAACTTTAGCGCTCACGAGATTAGCTAAAACTTTTTACTGGAGAGTGGTATATAGTTGATTATTTTTGCAGATGATTACTAGACATATTCCTCAGGTCTACCAATTTATTTTAGAATTGTTTGAGTTCCAAAAGTTTGCGTTAGGTACAGATTACTACAGACCGTTCTGTTTTTGACAGATTCTGTTTTTCGTGTGTTGTTTGCTTATTTTGATGACTCTATGGCTAGTAAAATAGTTTATAAACCATAGAGAAGTTGGAATACAGTAGGTTTAACACCAATATAAATAAAGAATGAGTTCAATACAGTACATTGAAGTGGTGTTTTGTTTTCTTTCGCTAACGGAGCTCACGAGATTTCTGTTAAGTTTTGTGTTGTGAAGTTTTCAAGTTTTGGGTAAAGATTCGATGGACTATGGAATAAGGAGTGGCAAGAGCCTAAGCTTGGGGATGCCCATGGCACCCCAAGGTAATATTCAAGGATAACCAAGAGCCTAAGCTTGGGGATGCCCCGGAAGGCATCCCCTCTTTCGTCTTCGTTCATCGGTAACTTTACTTGGAGCTATATTTTTATTCACCACATGATATGTGTTTTGCTTGGAGCGTCATTTTATTTTTTATTTTTTTATTTCTGTTTGAATAATATCCCAAGATCTGAAATTCTTAAATTAGAGAGAGTCTTCACATAGCTACATAATTATTTAACTACTCATTGATCTTCACTCATATCTTTTTGGAGTAGTTTGTCGTTTACTCGTGTGCTTCACTTATATCCTATGAGTAAATGGTTGAATGATTTGAATGTCATAAATCTGAAATTATATATGTTTCATATGCCTTTCCCATGGGGAGTAATGCCTTCACATATAAGAAGTAGAGGTGGTAAATGTTTTGAAGGTTAGCAAACATTGTATTGGTCACTTCAACAATTCATGAAAGAATATTGAAGGAAGAGAGATTTCACATATAAATATACTATCTTGGACATCTTCTATGATTGTGAGCCCCATTAATTATTTTCAAACCTGAGCAAATTAGTTGAAGTTGGACAAGGAAGACAACATAATGAGTTATGCTTGGGTATATTTGTATAGAAGTTATATTGTTATGGATCCTCTAACATGTGGTGCTTGCTATTTAGAATCCTTTGCTAGCCAAAATATCTGTACTAAGCGGGAATACTGCTTGTGCATCCAAATTCCTTGAACCAAGTTTCTTCCATGAGTGTCCACCATATCTACCTATATGCGGTATTTACCTGCCATTCCAAGTAAATTTGCATCTGCCAAACTCTAAACCCTCAAATAATAATCTGTTTTGTATGCCCGAATCGCTCATGTAGCGACTAGGGGCTGTCAGTATCTTGCATGCTAGGTAGGTTATTCTCACGATGAGTGGACTCCGCTCATCATTCACGAGAAAATGGCTGGTAACTGGGATGCCCAGTCCTATGATCAAAAGATCAAAAATAATTCGCAAATAATTTAAACTAAACTCCCCCAGGGTTGTTGAAAGTTGGACGGCACCCGTTGTTTCGGACAAGCCGTGGAGTGTGATCGTTGGTGTAGGGGGAGTAAAATCTTTACCTTTCTGCGTGGGAACCGCCTATGATGTATCTAGGATGGAAGATATTGGGAACTCTTGGTCGTTATGTTGACAATGAAAGCATACCTCTCAAAATAATTTTCATCTTTGTTTTTGCTTCGAGCTCTGGCACCTCTGCAAATCCCTGCTTCCCTCTGCGAAGGGCCTATCTTTTACTGTTATGCAAGAGTCAGTAGTAATCCGTCTCATTCCAACCTACTCTTTAGTTGGCAAGCATCATGTGATGGAAAGATCTAAGAATATATGGCCATTCAAATATATTTGATCATGAATTATTATTGTTGACAATTATCTATATGATAAATAAGTTGGGAGGCGAAACATTAAGCCCCTATCTTTCTCTGTGTTCGATGGATGCTAATTGATCTAAAAATATGCTTTGAGTGGTAGCAATCATGGAAGACTATATGATAGTTGAGTATGTGGGATTTGCTAAATAAAAGCTCTGACATAGACTCTTCCTGAAAATAAGATGAATTGTAATTGTTTGATGACTAATAACACGGTTTGTTAGTTTTCAAGAATGTTTATGATCTATACTTTAACATGTGAATAGTTTGTTACTTGATCATGCAAAGTTCTATGAGTTGAGCTACTGTTATAACATATAATGATGCTAGAAAAGGTGATTGAAATTATCATTGATCAATATGCACCTGCTAGCATTCACACTTCATAAATTCTTTCTTTTATCATTTACCTACTCGAGGACGAGCAGGAATTAAGCTTGGGGATGCTGATACGTCTCCAACGTATCTATAATTTATGAAGTATTCATGCTATTATATTATCCATCTTGCATGTTTTACGGGCTTTACTATGCACTTTTATATTACTTTTGGGGACTAACCTATTGACCCAGAGCCCAGAGCCAGTTTCTGTTTTTCCCTTGTTTCAGTGTTTCGCAGAAAAGGAATATCAAATGGAGTCCAAATGGAATGAAACCTTCGGAAAAGTTATTTTTGGAAAGAAAGCAATAGGGGAGACTTGGAGTGCACGTTAGGGGATCAACGAGGAGAGCACGAGGCAGGGGGCGCGCCCACCCCCTGGGCGCGCCCTCCACCCTCGTGGGCCCCTCGTGGCTCCCCTTACTGACTTCTTTCGCCTATATATTCCCATATACCCTAAAACCTTCGGGGAACAGAATAGATCGGGAGTTCCGCCGCCGCAAGCCTCTGTAGCCACCAAAAACCAATCGGGACCCTGTTCCGGCTCTCTGCCGGTGGGGAGATCCCTCACCGGTGGCCATCTTCATCATCCAGGCGATCTCCATGACGAGGAGGGAGTAGTTCACCCTCGGGGCTGAGGGTATGTACTAGTAGCTATGTGTTTAATCTCTCTCTCTCTCTCTCGTGTTCTTGAGGTGGTACGATCTTGATGTATCGCGAGCTTTGCTGTTATAGTTGGATCTTATGATGTTTCTCCCCCCCTACTCTCTTGTAATGGATTGAGTTTTCCCTTTGAGGTTATCTTATCGGATTGAGTCTTTAAGGATTTGAGAACACTTGATGTATGTCTTGCCGTGCTTATCTGTGGTGACAATGGGATATCACGTGATCCACTTGATGTATGTTTTGGTGATCAACTTGCGGGTTCCGCCCATGAACCTATGCATAGGGGTTGGCACACGTTTTCGTCTTGACTCTCCGGTAGAAACTTTGGGGCACTCTTTGAAGTTCTTTGTGTTGGTTGAATAGATGAATCTGAGACTGTGTGATGGATATCGTATAATCATTCCCACGGATACTTGAGGTGACATTGGATTATCTAGGTGACATTAGGGTTTTGGTTGATTTGTGTCTTAAGGTGTTATTCTAGTACGAACTCTATGATAGATCGAACGGAAAGAATAGCTTCATGTTATTTTTCTACGGACTCTTGAATAGATCGATCAGAAAGGATAACTTTGAGGTGGTTTCGTACCCTACCTTAATCTTTTCGTTTGTTCTCCTCTATTAGTGTCTTTGGAGTGACTCTTTGTTGCATGTTGAGGGATAGTTATATGATCCAATTATGTTATTATTGTTGAGAGAACTTGCATTAGTGAAAGTATGAACCCTAGGCCTTGTTTCCTAGAATTGCAATACCGTTTACGCTCACTTTAATTACTTGTTACCTTGATGTTTTTATATTTTCAGATTACAAATACTCATATCTATCATCCATATTGCACTTCTATCACCATCTCTTCGCTGAACTAGTGCACCTATACAATTTACCATTGTATTGGGTGTGTTGGGGACACGAGAGACTCTTTGTTATTTGGTTGCAGGGTTGTTTGAGAGAGACCATCTTCAACCTACGCCTCCCACGGATTGATATACCTTAGGTCATTCACTTGAGAAATTTGCTACTATCCTACAAACCTCTGCACTTGGATGCCCAACAACGTCTACAAGAAGAAGGTTGTGTAGTAGACGTCAAGCTCTTTTCTGCCGCCGTTGCCGGGGAGTCTAGGTAAGGGGCACTCACACCCCGTCAATCAAGCTCTTTTCTGGCGCCATTGCCGGGGAGGTGAACCTGTTGTAGACACACCTGAGAATCCTAATGATATTTCTATTTCTGATGCCGAAACACAATCTGGTGATGAACATGAATCTAGTGATAATATTAATGATGATTTTCATGTTGATGCTCAACCTAGCAATAACAATGATGTAGAGATTGAACCTGCTGTTGATCTTGATAACACACAATCAAAGAATCAACGTTATGATAAGAGAGACTTTGTTGCTAGGAAGCACGGTAAAGAGAGAGATCCATGGGTTCAGAAGCCCATGCCTTTTCCTCCGAAACCGTCCATGAAAAAGGATGATGAGGATTTTGAGAGCTTTGCTGAAGTGATTAGACCTATCTTTTTGTGTATGCGTTTGACTGATATGCTTAAAATGAATCCTTATGCTAAATACATGAAAGATATTGTTACAAATAAAAGAAAGATACCGGAAGCTGAAATTTCCACCATGCTTGCTAATTATACTTTTAAGCGTGGAATACCTAAGAAACTAGGAGATCCAGGAGTACCAACTATACCATGCTCCACTAAAAGAAACTATGTTAAAACTGCTTTATGTGATCTTGGAGCCGGTGTTAGTGTTATGCCTCTCTCTTTATATCATAGACTTGATTTGAATAAGTTGACACCTACTGAAATATCTTTGCAAATGGCCGATAAATCAACTGCTATACCTGTCGGTATTTGTGAGGATGTGTCTGTTGTAGTTGCAAATGTTACTATTTTAACGGACTTTGTTATTCTTGATATTCCCGAGGACGATAGTATGTCGATTATCCTTGGTAGACCCTTTTTGAATACTTCAGGGGCTGTTATTGATTGCAACAAAGGCAATGTCACTTTTCATGTAAATGGTAATGAGCATACGATACACTTTCCGAGGAAACAACCTCAAGTCCACAGTATCAATTCTATTGGAAAAATTCCATCGATTATTATTGGAGGTTTTGAATTTCCTCTTCCTACTGTCAAGAAGAAATATGATATTCTTATTATTGGGGATGTGCATATCCCCGTTGAGGTAACTTAGTGTTATTCGAAATTTCTCCGGTTTCATGCGATTCGGAATGAGTTTGTTAACAAGACTTGATCAACCTTGTTAGTGGAATCCTTTTGATGAGCATGAGATGGATGAAGTTAGAAAGCACAACTCTCTATACCCTCCTTTTACTTTCTATTATTTAGATTAAATAAAGCAAAAATAGTATCTTCTGTCTATTTTCTGAATTATCCGTGCAATAAAAAAATACCCCGAGAATAAAAGTTCTTCAATTGCCCTGAAATTGAAATATGATTTTTTCTAGAATATTTAAGAATATTTGGCACTGAGAACACATCAGGGGGAGCCAGCACCTGGCCACGAGGGTCCAGGGCGCGCCCACCCCCTGGGCGCGTCCCCCTGCATCGTGGGCCCCTCGTGGCCCCCTCCACTTATTCCTGCACCCACACACTCCTTCTTCCTCCCAAAAAAAATCACCAACCAGCTCAAGCACGAGTTCTAGCTCATCTTGCTGCCATTTTTTATCTCCTTGCTCAAAGCTCCACTCACAAAACTGCTTTGGGGGATTGTTCTTTGGTATGTGACTCCTCCAATGATCCAATTTGTTTTTGTTCTAGTGCTTTATTCATTGCAAATTTTTGCTGCTTAGGTGACCCTGTTCTTGAGCTTGCATGTCAAATTTATTTGGTCCCAAGTAGTTCTAATGCATGATATAGTCTCTAGGCACTTGTGGGAGTAGTTGCTATCAATTTTGTTGAGTTTGGTTCACTTTTATTTTGAGTTACTAAAAATTTCAGAATTTTTTTGAAAGGAAGAAATATGTTCAGGAAAATGTACCAAGGTGGTTCTTCAAGGAAGCAAGGACCCAGGCCTGCAATACATGAGCCGGACCATGAACTACCAAGAGAAGCTCAAGTGCGGCCTTGTGAATGGCCGTCAGAAGATTTCATGGTCAAAGCAAGAATTAAGGAGGAATTTGACGCATATGTGCGTAATGCTGAACTCGAGGGCTTCATGCTAGATAAGTGCCCTCAGTATTTTCACCTAACTGATTCCTTTGTGAGAAGGTTCAAATTTACATCTTCACGCAATTCTCACACTGTCCTATTTGATCTCTATGGTAAATCTTATACTATGGACTTAGAAGATTTTAATACTGCTTGTAAACTTCAGCAATGGGGTAGTGCTAGTGAACCTTGATAACCCACAAGTATAGGGGATCGCAACAGTTTTCGAGGGTAGAGTATTCAACCCAAATTTATTGATTCGACACAAGGGGAGCCAAAGAATATTCTCAAGTATTAGCAGCTGAGTTGTCAATTCAACCACACCTGGATAACTTAGTATCTGCAGCAAAGTATTTAGTAGCAAAGTAATATGGAAGTAACGGTAACGGTAGCAAAAGTAATATTTTTGGGTTTGTAGTGATTGTAACAGTAGCAACGGAAAAGTAAATAAGCGAAGAACAATATGTGAAAAGCTCGTAGGCAATGGATCGGTGATGGAGAATTATGCCGGATGCGGTTCATCATGTAACAGTCATAACATAGGGTGACACAGAACTAGCTCCAATTCATCAATGTAATGTAGGCATGTATTCCGTATATAGTCATACATGCTTATGGAAAAGAACTTGCATGACATCTTTTGTCCTACCCTCTCGTGGCAGCGGGGTCCTAATGGAAACTAAGGCCTCCTTTTAATAGAGTACCGGACCAAATCATTAACACATAGTGAATACATGAACTCCTCAAACTACAGTCATCATCGGGAGTGGTCCCGATTATTGTCACTTCGGGGTTGCCGGATCATAACACATAGTAGGTGACTATAGACTTGCAAGATAGGATAAGGAACTCACATATATTCATGAAAACATAATAGGTTCAGATCTGAAATCATGGCACTTGGGCCCTAGTGACAAGCATTAAGCATAGCAAAGTCATAGCAACACCAATCTCAGAACATAGTCGATACTAGGGATCAAACCCTAAAAAAACTAACTCGATTACATGATAAATCTCATCCAACCATCACCGTCCAGCAAGCCTACGATGGAATTACTCACGCACGGCGGTGAGCATCATGAAATTGGTGATGGAGGATGGTTGATGATGATGATGGCGACGGATTCCCCTCTCCGGAGCCCCGAACGGACTCCAGATCAGCCCTCCCGAGAGGTTTTAGGGCTTGGCGGCGGCTCCGTATCATAAACGCGATGAATCCTTCTCTGTGATTATTTTCTCCCCAAACATGAATATATGGAGTTGGAGTTGAGGTCGGTGGAGCAAGAGGGGGCCCACGAGGCAGGGGGCACGCCCAGGGGGGCAGGCGCGCCCCCCACCCTCATGGACAGGTGGTGGGCCCCCTGGCCTTGATTCTTTCGCCAATATTTTTAATATTTTCCAAAAATAAGTTCCTTGGAGTTTCAGGTCATTCCGAGAACTTTTGTTTCTGCACATAAATAACACCATGGAAAGTCTGCTGAAAACAGCGTCAGTCCGGGTTAGTTCCATTCAAATCATGCAAGTTAGAGTCCAAAACAAGGGCAAAAGTGTTTGGAAAAGGAGATACGACGGAGACGTATCAACTCCCCCAAGCTTAAACCTTTGCTTGTCCTCAAGCAATTCAGTTGACAAACTGAAAGTGATAAAGAAAAACTTTTACAAAGTCTGTTTGCTCTTGTTGTTGTAAATATGTAAAGCCAACCCTCAAGTTTTCAGCAACGATTATGACTAACCATATTCACAATAACAATTAGGTCTCATGTTTACACATGTCAATGGCATAGTCAACTAGCGAGCAATAATAATAAATCTCGGATGACAACAATTTCTCAAAACAATCATGATATGATATAACAAGATGGTATCTCGCTAGCCCTTTCTGAGACTGCAAAACATAAATGCAGAGCACCTTTAAAGATCAAGGACTGAGTAAACATTGTAATTCATGGTAAAAGAGATCCAGTCATACCCAATATAAATTAATAGTAATGGATGCAAATGACAGCTGTGCTCTCCAGCTGGTGCTTTTTAATAAGGGGGTGATGACTCAACATAAAAGTAAATAGATAGGCCCTTCGCAGAGGGAAGCAGGGATTTGAAGAGGTGCCAAAGCTCGGTTTTGAAATAGAGATAAATAATATTTTGAGCGGCATACTTTCATTGTCAACATAACAACCAAGAGATGGCGATATCTTCCATGCTACACACATTATAGGCGGTTCCCAAATAGAATGGTAAAGTTTAAACTCCCCCTCCACCAACAAGCATCAATCCATGGCTTGCTCGAAACAACGAGTGCCTCCAACTAACAACAGCCCCAGGGGGAGTTTTGTTTGCAATTATTTTGATTTGATTTGCATAAAGCATGGGACTGGGCATCCCGATGACCAGCCACTTTCTCGTGAGTGAGGAGCGGAGTCCACTCCTCTTGAGAATAACCCGCCTAGCATGGAAGATACAGACAACCCTAGTTGATACATGAGCTATTCGAGCATACAAAACAGAATTTCATTTGAAGGTTTAGAGTTTGGCACATACAAATTTACTTGGAACGGCAGGTAGATACCGCATATAGGAAGGTATGGTGGACTCATATGGAATAACTTTGGGGTTTAAGGAATTGGATGCACAAACAGTATTCCCGCTTAGTACAAGTGAAGGCTAGCAAAAGACTGGGAAGCGACCAACTAGAGAGCGACAACAGTCATGAACATGCATTAAAATTAATAAACATTAAGTACAAGCATGAGTAGGATATAATCCACCATGAACATAAATATCGTGAAGGCTACATTGATTTGTTTCAACTACATGTGTGAACATGTGCCAAGTCGAGTCACTTAAATCATTCAAAGGAGGATACCACCCTATCATACCACATCACAACCATTTTAATAGCATGTTGGCACTCAAGGTAAACCATTATAACTCATAACTAATCAACCATGGCACGAGCAACTATAATCTCTAATTGTCATTGCAAACATGTTTATTCATAATAGGCTGAATCAGGAACGATGAACTAATCATATTTACAAAAACAAGAGAGGTCGAGTTCATACCAACTTCTCTCATCTCAATCAGTCCATCATATATCATCATAATTGCCTTTCACTTGCACGACCGAACGATGTGAATAATAATAATAGTGCACGTGCATTGGACTAAGCTGGAATCTGCAAGCACTAAATAAATAGGAGAAGACAAGGCAATATAGGCTCTTGGTTAAATCAACAATAATGCATATAAGAGCCACTTCAACAATTTAATTATGGTCTTCTCCTATCGACCCCCAAAGAAAAGAAAAGAAATAAAACTATTTACACGGGAAAGCTCCCAACAAGCAAAAGAAGAACATGAAATCTTTTTGGGTTTTCCTTTTAGTTATTACTACAGCATGAAAGTAAACTAGCTAAAAGCTACAATTAATTTTTTTGTTTTTTTAAGGTTTTTCAAACACACAAGAAGAAAGCAGGAAAAGAAAATAAACTAGCATGGATATTACAGTGAAAGAGTATGAACACCGACATCTAGCAATGAGTGTGTGAACATAAATGTAATGTCGGTGGGAAATACGTACTCCCCCAAGCTTAGGCTTTTGGCCTAAGTTGGTTTATTGCCACGGATGGCCTGGCGGATATCCATAGTTGTAGTTGGGATCGTACTGCGATGAAGAAGCCCCTGATTGCCACTGGTTGGGAATCACCTCCTGATCCCACTGGTAATTAGACTATTGTGGAGGATCAAATTGTGGTTCCGGCTCTGGCTCTGTGGCTGACATAGGGTTCCGGTAGGCGTGAATGGCCGCCAGCGGAACGAAATACTGGCCTGCAGATAAATCAAAAAAGGAAGGAGCAGGCAAGGTAATAGTCTCAGGGTGATGTTTATCAAAGAAAAATTTGTATTTAAGCGCCCTTTCCCTGTTCTTAACAATAAAATCATGCGCTACCATACTCTTATAATCTAAATAAATAGTGGGTAGCAATTTTTCTTCTTTTTCATAGTGCCTAATAGGTATGTTATAATATGCAGCAAGGCGTGAAGCATAAACACCTCCAAAGATGGGGCCCTTTGTACGGTTCAGACTTAACCGTTTGGCAATAATACCGCCCATACTAACAGAGTCATCGCGGAATAAACCATGGAACAAAATAATAATATCAGGAACACTAAGGTTTCCACAGTTTCCGCGACCAATTAAGCAACGACTAGCAAATATTGCAAAGTAGCGTAAAACAGGAAAATGTATGCTAGTGATTGTTGCATCGGAAACCTTCCTAGTTTCCCCAACAGTAATAGTATCAATAAACCCATCCACATCTTTACGATGTGGTTCCTCTAAGCTACCCTCGAAAGGTATTTTACAAACCTTGCAAAATTCATCTAGTGACATCTTCTTAACCACATCATATAAATGAAACTCTACTGAAGGAGGTGATTCCTTAGGATAATAGTAGAAGTTTTGCACAAAAGTATTGGTGGTAAGAGATACTGTTCGCGTTGGTCGCGGAGGAAGTCGGTGAGGCCTGCATTCTCAGCCAATTCATAAAAATCATCATAAATCCCGGCTGCTCTCAAGAAATCATCGGAAGGCCATTCACACGGCTGAACCTCCGCGGTGCGAGGCAGATTATATTTGGGCCTCTCTGCTTCTTCACTTTGCTTTTCCTTCGAGCTTCGGCTCGATGAGCCCCTTAAAAATCTCTTCATTATTTTCTGAAAATTTCTGAAATTTTTAGTAACTTCAAATAAAAGTAAACCAAACTCAACAAAATTGATAGCAACTACTCCTACAAGTGCCTAGAGCCTATATCATGCATTAGAACTACTTGGAACCATATAAATTTGACACGCAAGCTCAAGAACATGGTCACCTAAGCAGCAAAAATTTGCAATGAATAAAGCACTAGAACAAAAACTAATTGGACCAATGGAGGAGTCACATACCAAGGAACAATCCCCTAAAGCAGTTTTGTGAGAGTTGCTTTGAGCAAGGAGATCAAAAATCGCAGCAAAATGAGCTAGAACTCGTGCTTGAGCTGGATGGTGATTTTTTTGGGAGGAAGAAGAAGTGTGTGGGTGCAGGAATAAGTGGAGGGGAGCCACCGTGGGCCCACGAGGCAGGGGGCGCGCCCTGGACCCTCGTGGCCAGGTGTTTGCTCCCCCTGCTGTGTTCTCAGTGCCAGATATTCTCAAATATTCCAGAAAAATCATATTTCAATTTCGGGGCATTTGGAGAACTTTTATTTTCGGGGTATTTTTATATTGCACGGATAATTCAGAAAACATACAGATAAATACTATTTTTACTTTATTTCAACTAAATAACAGAAAGTAAAACGAGGGTACAGAAGGTTGTGCTTTCTAGTTTCATCCATCTCATGCTCATCAAAAGGAATCCACTAACAAGGTTGATCAAGTCTTGTTAACAAACTCATTCCGAATAACATGGAACCGGAGAAATTTCGAATAGCAGTAAGTTACCTCAATGGGGATATGCACGTCCCCAATAATAAGAATATCATATTTCTTCTTGACAGTAGGTAGAGGAAATTCAAAACCTCCAACAATAATCGATGGAATTTTTCCAATAGAGTTGATACTATGAACTTGAGGTTGTTTCCTCGGAAAGTGTACCGTATGCTCATTACCATTAAAATGAAAAGTGACATTGCCTTTGTTGCAATCAATAACAGCCCCTGCAGTATTCAAAAAGGGTATTCCAAGAATAATAGACATACTATCGTCCTCGGGAATATCAAGAATAACAAAGTCTGTTAAAATAGTAACGGTTGCAACCACAACAGGCACATCCTCACAAATACCGATTAGTATAGCAGTTGATTTATCAGCCATTTGCAAAGATATTTCATTAGGTGTCAACTTATTCAAGTCAAGTCTACGATATAAAGAGAGAGGCATAACACTAACACCGGCTCCAAGATCACACAAAGCAGTTTTAACATAGTTTCTTTTAATGGAGCATGGTATAGTTGGTACTCCTGGATCTCCTAGTTTCTTAGGTATTCCACCCTTAAAAGTATAATTAGCAAGCATGGTGGAAATTTCAGCTTCCGGTATCTTTCTTTTATTAGTAACAATTTCTTTCATATACTTAGCATAAGGATTCATTTTGAGCATATCAGTCAAACGCATACGCAAGAAGATAGGTCTAATCATTTCAGCAAAGCGCTCAAAATCCTCATCATCCTTTTTCTTGGATGGTTTGGGAGGAAAAGGCATGGGTTTCTGAACCCATGGTTCTCTTTCTTTACCGTGTTTCCTAGCAACAAAGTCTCTCTTATCATAACGTTGATTATTTGATTGTGGGTTATCAAGATCAACAGCAGGTTCAATTTCTACATCATTATCATTACTAGGTTGAGCATGATCATGAACATCATCATTAATATTATCACTAGGTTCATGTTCATTACCAGATTGTGTTTCAGCATCAGAAATAGAAATGTCATTAGGATTCTCAGGTGTGTCTACAACAGGTTCACTAGAAGCATGCAAAGTCCTATCATTTTTCTTTTTCTTCTTTTTAGGAGGGCTAGGTGCATCAATATTATTTCTCTGAGAATCCTGCTCAATTCTCTTAGGATGGCCTTCAGGATACAAAGGTTCCTGAGTCATTTTACCAGTTCTAGTAGCCACTCTAACAGCAAAGTCATTATTCTTACTATTCAATTCATTGAGCAAATCATTCTGAGCTTTAAGTACTTGTTCTACTTGAGTGGTAATCATAGAAGCAGGTTTACTAATGAGCTTAAGTTCACCTTTAACTCTAGAGATATAATCGCTAAAGTGTTCAATCATATAAGCATTTTGTTTTAATTGTCTACCAAAATAAGCATTGAAGTTTTCTTGTTTGACAATAAAATTATCAAACTCATCTAAGCATTGGCTAGCAGACTTATAACGAGGAATATCACCTTCATCAAATCTATAGAGAGAATTTACCTTTACTACCTGCGTCGGGTTATCAATACCATGAGTTTCTTCAATAGGTGAGGGATTAAGATCATATATTTCTTCAACAGGCGGTAAATTAAGACCGTGTATTTCTTCAATAGGAGGTAAATTCTTAACATCTTCAGCTTTAATACCTTTTTCTTTCATAGATTTCTTTGTCTCTTGCATATCTTCAGGACTGAGAAATAGAACACCCCTCTTCTTCGGAGTTGGTTTAGGAATAGGCTAAGGAATTGGCTCAGGAAGTGTGCAATTATTTTCATTGGTCAACATATTATTCAATAGAATTTCAGCGTCATCCGGTGTTCTTTCCCTGAAAACAGAACCAGCACAACTATCCAGGTAATCTCTGGAAGCATCGGTTAGTCCATTATAAAAGATATCAAGTATTTCATTTTTCTTAAGAGGATGATCAGGCAAAGCATTAAGTAACTGGAGAAGCCTCCCCCAAGCTTGTGGGAGACTCTCTTCTTCAATTTGCACAAAATTATATATATCCCTTAAGGCAGCTTGTTTCTTATGAGCAGGGAAATATTTAGCAGAGAAGTAATAAATCATATCCTGGGGACTACGCACACAACCATGATCAAGAGAATTCAACCATATCTTAGCATCACCCTTTAATGAGAACGGAAATATTTTAAGGATATAAAAGTAGCGAGTTCTCTCATCATTAGTGAATAGGGTGGCTATATCATTTAATTTAGTAAGATGTGCCACAACAGTTTCAGATTCATAACCATAAAAAGGGTCAGATTCAACCAAAGTAATTATATCAGGATCAACAGAGAATTCATAATCCTTATCAGTAACAAAGATAGGTGAAGTAGCATAAGCAGGATCATATTTCATTCTAGCATTCAGAGTTTTTTGTTTAAGCTTAGCTAATAATTTCTTAAGATCACTTCTATCATTGCAAGCAAGAAAGTCTCTTTTAGTTTCTTCATCCATAACATAGCCCTCAGGCACAACAGGCAATTCATATTTATTAGGGGGAGAGTCTTCATCATCACTATCATCAAAATTATCAGTTTCAATAATTTCATTCTCTCTAGCCCTAGCAATTTGTTCATCAAGAAATTCACCAAGTGGCACAGTAGTATCAAGCATAGAAGTAGTTTCATCATAAGTATCATGCATAGCAGAAGTGGCATCATCAATAACATGCGACATATCAGAATTAATAGCAGAAGCAGGTTTCGGTGTCGCAAGCTTACTCAAAACAGAAGGTGAATCAAGTGCAGAGCTAGATGGCAGTTCCTTACCTCCCTTTGTAGTTGAGGGATAAATTTTTGTTTTCTCGTCTTTCGAGTTCCTCATAGTGACTAGCAGATATAAATTCCAAGTGACTCAAAGAATAGAGCTATGCTCCCCAGCAACGGCGCCAGAAAATAGTCTTGATAACCCACAAGTATAGGGGATCGCAACAGTTTTCGAGGGTAGAGTATTCAACCCAAATTTATTGATTCGACACAAGGGGAGCCAAATGATATTCTCAAGTATTAGCAGTTGAGTTGTCAATTCAACCACACCTGGATAACTTAGTATCTGCAGCAAAGTATTTAGTAGCAAAGCGAAGGGACATGCGGTGCCCCCATGTGTGGTTTTGGTAATTGATGACATTGTCTATGGACTAATGGTTGCATTGAGGTATATTTGAAGAGATTGAAAGGACATGCGGTGCCCCCATGTTTGGTTTAGGTAATTGATGACATTCTCTATGGACTAATGGTGGTATTGAGTTATATTTGAAGGATTTGTCCATAGGCATTTCTTGAAGTCCATGTGTTGGTTTCAAGGAGTTTATGTGTTGACCAAGGTGCTATTAAGGAATTATCCAAAGATTGGTCATGTGAGTGTTGAGCTTATTGCAAGCATGTCTTGGAGAAGAAGATTGTGTGATCATTCATGTTTACCTTCAAGACATCATCCAAACGAAGAGAGTTGGAAAGATTCAAGGTTGATCAAGACTAAGTCAAGAGTGAATCAAGTTGATCAACTCACAAAGCGTAAAAGATGTACCGAGAGGGATCAAGTGATCCCATGGTATGGTTAGCATTGTCCAATGCACTTTGTGTACTAACCCATGGTCTATGTGAGAGTTCTATGTGGGGTTAGGTACGTGTCCATGGGCTTGCGTCAAGAGGAAGATATCATACAACCCATGGAAAGGATGACATCAAGTGGTGATCGTCATCAAGATTGCCGTGTGCAAGTTCAGGTGGAGCATCACGAAGAGATCAAGTTCTTGAAGCTTGCCATCCATTGTGGTGTCAATGGACTTGTGAAGATGTGCCGAAGAGTGGCTCACCCATAGTGGAGTATGGGGGAGCAATCATCTAGTCTCCATCGACCCAACGCAATCAAGAAAGGTGGTCCATCTTAAGGAGGACAAGATCGTCATCATCTAGCTCAAGTGGATCATGTGCAAGGCAAAGGTTTGCCCTTGATAGGTTTTCTATTTTACCGGTCTCATGGTGGTAGTTGGGAGACCGGGTTATAGGATCGTTTGACGTACTATCAAGGGGGGCTCTCAAGTTGGTAGCTTGATCGTATCGTTAGTAGAGAGCTCAAACCATTGCATCCTTGCATCATGTTTCTTGGTTCTTGTTTGGTTCTCTTGTTGAGTCTTAGAGCTTATGTTCATCTTGATGACAAGCTCGAGTTCATCAAAAACGGAGTTCACATGCCTCTTCTATTGCGTTTTCAGTGTTGTAATTTTTACCCGTCTTATACGAGGAAGGGTTCTCACCATTTTCTCCCGGGCCTTTTATAATTTGCTTCTTATTGTTATTTCTATCAATATTGTGTTAGCCCTTGTCGCTAGCTTTCCAACAAACTTGGTTTCGTCGAATTCGGAGTCCGTTTGCAGAAGTTGTGGTAGTTTTGGTGTTCTGAAAAGCCTGCAACGGTACTACCGCGGACAGGAGCGAATGTTATTTTTACTACCGCTCTTGGGAGCGGTACTACCGCGGCTACTTGCCTACTTCCGTGGCTACTTCCGCTCCGGACCAAAAACTCATCACAAGTCCAGCGGTGGTAGGCACGGATGTATTTTTTTAGTACCGTGAGGACGAGCGGTAGTACCGCTCTGTGCGGGCTGTGAGCATAACGGTTGGATTTTTCCCCACCTATAAAAGGGGGTCTTCTTCCCCAATGAACCTTATCCTTTGAGCTCGTGTTCTTCCCCCATTGTTGACCTTCTTCGAGCTTGCTAACTCTCAATCCCTCCATGGATTCTTGCTAGTTTTTGAGGGAAAAGAGAGAGGAGATCTAGATCCACATTTCCACCAATCACTTTCTCCTCTATGTGAGGGGAACCCCTTGGATCTAGATCTTGGAGTTCTTGGTGTTCTCCTTCTTGTTCTTCCTCTCATTTTCCTCCCTAGCATTAGTTGCTTCGGTGGGATTTGAGAGAGAAGGACTTGGGCACTCCGTGTGCCCTTGCCATTGCATTTGGTGCATCGGTTTGAGTTCTCCACGGTGATACGTGGAAGTTACAAGTTGAGAATCTTATTACTCTTGGGTGCTTGGTACCCTTGAGCTTGTTCCTCTTGGGTGCTTGGGCGCCCTAGACGGTTGGTGGTGTTCGGAGCTCAATCATTGTGGTGGTAAGCTCCGGGCAAGCATCGGGGTCTCCAATTAGGTTGTGGAGATCGCCCCGAGCAATTTGACGGGTACCGGTGACCGCCCCCAAGGGTTGCCAAAGTGTACGGGTTCGGTGACCGCCCCCAAGGGTTGCCATTTGTACGGGTTCGGTGACCGCCCTGAAGGGTCCCTTAGTGGATCACGACATCTTGCATTGTGCGAGGGCGTGAGGAGATTACAGTGGCCCTAGTGGCTTCTTGGGGAGCATTGTGCCTCCACACCGCTCCAAACGGAGATTAGCATCCGCAAGGGTGTGAACTTCGGGATACACCATCGTCTCCGCGTGCCTCGGTTATCTCTTACCCGAGCCCTTTACTTATGCACTTTACTTTGTGATAGCCATATTGTTTCTTGTCATATATCTTGCTATCACCTAAGTATTTTTTCTTGCTTAGCATAAGTTGTTGGTGCAGATAGGTGAGCCTAGTTGTTGTAGGTTTTGTGCTTGACAAATTAACCGCTAGGTTTATTCCGCATTTGTTCAAGCCTCAACCGTAATTATTTTAAAGCGCCTATTCACCCCCCCTCTAGGCGACATCCATGATCTTTCAATTGGTATCAGAGCCTCGTCTCTCTTTATTAGGCTTTACCGCCTAGAGAGTAAAGATGTCGACTAGGGGTTTAGGATTCTCTGACACTCTTAGTTTCGATGGCACAAATTTTGATGTTTGGGTAATTCGCATGCTTAATCTCTTTAGGGTCCTGGACCCAAATTTAGAGCGAATTGTAGATACGGGTTTTTCTCCTCCAAAGGATCCCCAAAGATTATCTTCAGAGGATGAGAAAAACTCTTATCTCAATGCCCAATCTTCTAATGTTCTTTTCGATGCTTTGAGCAATGTAGTTATATTTCAACTCATGCCGTTCCGGGATGCTCATGAGTTGTGGACAAAGCTTCAAGATAAATATGGTGTGTCCAAGATTTGTGGGGATGATTGTTCTCCCTCCACCTCCGGTCGTGTTGCCTTCTCAACTTCTTCTACTTCACCTACATGTGGATTGCCACAAGGTAATGCTATGGTGAGTAGTGTTCATCATTGCAATGATGATAGTGTGCTTGTTCTTGGTGATCCTTCATCATTATCTTATTGCAATGGTCTCTCTGGACTTTAACACTTCGAGCACCTTACATGTTTCACATGCTTGTGTTGATAGTCCTTGCATATCATGTAGAAATTGCTTGACTAAATCTCATGATGATATGCTTGCTATATCTTGTTGCCATAATAAAAATGCATGTATTTCCTCGAGTTGTTGTGCTAACAATGTAGAGGAAACCCAACACTCCATGGAACAAGATGTGGTCTTGAATGGTGCTTCAAGGGACCCTACATCGTCATATATTGCATTTTGCCTTATGGCCAAGGCTTCAAAGGTATCTCCCACTTTGAATCCCAATATATCTTGTGATGATATTGATGATGGCAAGAGTGATGATGATGTTGATTATGATGAAGATAATGATGATGTTGCCTCCTTAAAAATTACGGGGGAAATGATTTTTAAAGCTCTTCTTAAGAATAAAATTGCTCGTTCCAACTTCATGGAAATCATGTCTATTGCTATTGAGGGCAAGAAATATATTGATGAGTTGGAATCTCGTCTTGAGGAGCATGAGGTCACCATTGATAAAATGGAAGGTCATGAGCGTGATTACGCTAATGAGATTGCGGACCTCTCTCAAGCTCTTGAACTTGAACAAACCACCAAGGAATCTCTTGAGGAGACTTTTGCTCTAGAATTATCTAGAGTGAAGGAATCTCATGATAGAGCACTTAAGGTGGCCAATGTTTTTGAAACTAAAAATGAGAAGCTTGAAGTTGCGCATGCTAAACTTCTTGAGGACTTTGGGCACCTCGAAAATGGCTCAAGAGTCATTAAGAGTGAGATTATGAAACTCACCGAGTCTTATGCATAACTTAAAGCTTCATATTCAAAAGAGCTTGCCAAGTTGTCTTCTCCCCTTTCTATTATTGATGATGCTTGTGCTACTAACTCTATTACTTGTGAAGCATCCATTTTGAAGGAGAATGTTGAGCTTCGGACTCAACTTGAGTTGCTATCTAGTAATTATGGGAAATTGGAAGAAAGTCATGAAAAGATCTCAAGCTCTCATGATGATCTTCTAGTATCCCATAATGTGCTAAAGATAGATCATGAGGACATGATTGCTAAGGTAGCATCTAGTGAGCCTCATGTGGATACTAGCACCACTTCTAGTCAAAATACTATATTGACATGTGCTAGTCCTTGTAATCCATCTACTCACAATGTTGGTACATCATGTGATGAATTTCTTTCCTTGCCTTGTTGCTCTAACGATGAAGCTTATACTTCCTCTAGTACTTGTGTTGAGACTAACCATGTAGAGGAAATCAAAGAGCTCAAGGCCCAAGTCACTTCTTTGAAGAAAGACTTGGAAAAGAGTCATGAAGGGAAATCCACACTCAACAGTATCTTGAGTGTGCAAAAATCCCCCAATGACAAAGGTGGACTTGGATTCAACTCCAATCAAAAGAAGAAGTCCAAGATGAACAAGAAGAAGGGCCAAGAACAAGTCAAGAGTTCAGCCAAGATTGTTTGCTTCAGGTGCAAAACTGAAGGGCATCAAGTGAGATCTTGCCCATTGAAGAAGAAGGCCATTAGTGACAAGCAACAAGGGAAGAGGCCACAAGTTCAATCTCTTGCCCAACCACAAGTTGAAGAAATGCCTCTTCCCAAGAATGCTTAAGCTAATGCTTCTCAAGTTGAGAAATCAAGTGAGAAGAAAGTGAAGAGTAGACGTTGCTACTTATGTCGTGAGAAAGGTCACCTCGCTTCTTCATGCACTAGTGGTAACTTATCCAACCCAATTATTATTGATTATATCTATTCTCTTGGGAAGAATAAGGTTGGCAATGTGTTTGCCAAGTTTGTTGGTACTCAAAGTGGTGTCAAGAAAAGAACCATTTGGGTTGCCAAGCCTATTGTGACTAACCTCTTAGGACCCAACTTTGTTGGGGACCAACAAGCTCAAACTTGAGCAATAGGTGTTGTTGGAGGGCATTGGAGACTTAGCTACATTATGAAGAATTAAGGGGTCTTCATCATTCATATTTCCTCAAGCCAAGTCATTCAGATTATCAAGTTTTATCTCATATCCAATGTGCCTCCTTGCGGTAACTTGTACTTAAATTGTTTACATTGAAAGTTACTTGCCCCTTTGCATGTTTTGGTTTTGTTCCTTGCATGTGTTTGTATATGTTGTGCCTCCAATTTTCTTATCTTGAGTAATCAAGTATATGTGTGTTGGTTTGCACATAATGTACGTGTGTGTAGTGCGTTGAGCCTTTTGCATCTTGTTTGTATCTTAATTGGCTCTTGTGAGAGATTAATGGAACATCCCATTTTGGGGGAGTGATGTGCTTTGTGCACCTCACGGTCCCACAAATGTGTGCACATGAAGAATACCACCTAGTATTGATATTGCAAGCTTATCTAGATACTATGTGTTATGTCTTCTCATGAGAAATTCAAATTCTAAATAGTCCATTAATTATGTCTTGTTGGATCCTTTTATTTGCCTCTTGTTTATCCTTAATTGGTATCACATTATGGGGGAGTAATATGCTATGTGTATATTAATTACTAGCCTAGAAAATGTGTACATTTGAGATATTGTCACCTAGAGTTGATATTGTAAATTATCTTGTTCCTAGGTGGCATGTTATCTCTACGAGTTGCATATTTTCATATGTTTGGTGTCAAGATGATGTTGGATATCCTTGCTATCTACCACCGGGAATTATCTCCAAATACTTCTTGGCTTTAGACAATTGGTACTCACATATGTGGTAGAAATTATTGATCATCTTTACATTGGCTTTTGCTTTTATTTGCCTTATCTCTTGCCTAGGTTTGTGTCAACTCCAATTGTATTCCATACCACTTGTGGATCTTGTTATTTCCTTGAGATTGTCTAGTGTTTGTATAGATATAGTGAAAGTGGTGATGCCATCTTGTGCTTTTTGTATTCAAATGCATTTTCTCTATAATGCACAATGCTTGGGGGAGCTATCCTATTTTTCTTGGAACGCTCACCTTGTGATCATTATCAAGTGTGTGTTGGTGGAATGCAAACCATTTCTTTTTGGTACTTTGTGCCATCATGAAACTTTTGTAGAGCACGTGGTTTGTTTGGAACCATTCTCTCTTTTGGGAGTTTCACATCTTTCTTTTTGAGTGTGCCAATGGATATATCATTCCTTGATGTATATCTTCCAAGTGATGGTTTCTCCTTTTGGTATCCTTTTCACTTGGTATTCCTTTTTCGTTTGGTGTTGGTTCTTGAAAGTCTTTAGCTTGCATATTTACTTCATGTATTTTCTTTGGCATGGTTTCTTTGTTTGACCCAATATATAAGGGAAACTCCACCAAGTCTCAAATTGCATGAGATGTGCATGATATTTAAGTTCAAATCTATATGCACATATTTATGTGGAGTTTGTCCTATGTATTGTTGGTGTTTCTAACTCTTTGGTCCCAATGAGTTTGGGTACCATTTTGTTTGTGTTGTTGTTCTAGGAACAATTGGAGATGCACTGGATGCTCGACTCACTCACAAGGAAGGTGGTGTCACCATGTTCTTATTGGAGTCAAGCTAGGATGCTCAATGAATTACTATCTATTACCTTCAACTGGTTTCTTCTACATCCTTCCAATGATATCTCGGTAACAAGTATCTATTCATGCATTCTTTTCTTGCATTCAACCTTGTGTAGGTTGCATGTTGGCATGATATTCATTCCATCTTTTGATACTTGTTTCCTTTCTCAAAGCATCTCAACGATGATCTCATGTTGCTAGTTGTGATGTCTTTGATGGTTGTATGGTAGGAATTCATTTATATACAATAAGACCATATCTAGCCATGTGCTATGCTTCCAAGCAAATATCTTATTGGTATATCTATGACTTCCTTTTGGATATCTTGTTCCTTCGTGTTGTAACTATTTCGGGTGTACATCCTTCTTTGTAGATATATATCATCATGATTTCGTCTACCTAGAACCTTATACACTTGAGAGAAATTACATCTCTAGATGATATCCTTTCTTTCATATCCACATTGTCTTTCTGATGTTATTTGTTTGGTGGCTCCGTGAAAGCTTTTTCCTTGAGTGCGTATCTTATCTCGTTGCATCTTGATGCACTCTTGTGTGGTGAAGATTATTTTCCTCATGCTTGTCCTTATGAGGCTTTTTCCATCTTAATTGGTATCCCTCGTCTTGATGAGGCTTTCTTCTTCTATCTTCGCCATGGGTTGTCGCAAGCTTTGTTGTTATCTTTTTAGTGAGCTTGTGAACCCATTTGCTAGTTGGGTGTGTGTGGGGAGGACATGTCATGCACTGTGTATCTCATTTATCCAAGACTATGTTGATGCTTAATGCTCATCCTTATTTTAGTCTTCTCAAGTGCTTTTCCATGACTCACACACATCATTTTGGTTGAGCCTATTCTTAAGTTGCCTCTTTTACATGTTGCTCAACCATGTGTTTATTGCAAGTGCTAGGCTTTGTTTCCTATTTGCTACCTTGCACTTGTTGTAAGTTTCTATTGATTTTGGGGGAGCTATGATCCTATTTTGTGCACTTTGTATCCAAATACAAAAATTCTTATGTGTGCACAAATCATGGGGAGCTCCTCTAGTATTCTTTAGAACACTCCTTTACTCATATCGTAATATCCTTATTCATGTGGCTCATAGGATCTTCGGTCTAGTTGGTTCAATTGATATCCTTTGTTTGCTTGCTTCAATTGGTATCTTTTGATTGCTTGATTGCTTGTTTCTCTCTTTTTTATGTCTTTGTGGCATATCATTCTTTTGCTATCTTTGTGCCTCAATATAGTTTGTGTTCCTCCAAGTATTCACCTTTGGATATGTGTGTTGCATTCCACTCACTTGTTGAGAAATACACAATTTATGGAGGACCACAATTTATATTGGCCTTCTAAGATTTTCGCCCATTTTGGCAATCGATGCCAATGGGGGAGAAGTTTCAGAGAGTTTTGTGGAGAAGTTTAGAGAGTTGTCTCTTCTAGCTTTGGTTGGTTCCTCAGCATACGCATCTCCTACGCGTGCATTATTGGTTGTTGCATGGCATGGTGATGCATAATTCCTTATATAAACTCTCTAGAAAGTGATTGTCATCAATTACCAAAATGGGGGAGATTGAAAGGACATGCGGTGCCCCCATGTGTGGTTTTGGTAATTGATGACATTCTCTATGGACTAATGGTTGCATTGAGGTATATTTGAAGAGATTGAAAGGACATACGGTGCCCCCATGTGTGGTTTTGGTAATTGATGACATTCCCTATGGACTAATGGTTGTATTGAGTTATATTTGAAGGATTTGTCCATAGGCATTTCTTGAAGTCCATGTGTTGGTTTCAAGGAGTTTATGTGTTGACCAAGGTGCTATTAAGGAATTATCCAAAGATTGGTCATGTGAGTGTTGAGCTTATTAAAAGCATGTCTTGGAGAAGAAGATTGTGTGATCATTCATGTTTACCTTCAACACATCATCCAAACGAAGAGAGTTGGAAAGATTCAAGGTTGATCAAGACTAAGTCAAGAGTGAATCAAGTTGATCAACTCACAAAGCGTAAAAGATGTACCGAGAGGGATCAAGTGATCCCATGGTATGGTAAGCATTGTCCATTGCACTTTGTGTACTAACCCATGGTCTATGTGACAGTTCTATGTGGGGTTAGGTACATGTCCATGGGCTTGCGTGTCACGACCGGTTTTCCAATAAAATATTTATTGAGAAACCGATCCCTTTTACGGACCAGTAGAGAAGAATCCTCCTCACTGGTAGACAAATTCTTGATCACAGAAGAAAAACCAGGAGTACTAAATATAATACAAGGTTGAGCGGAGACAGCTCAACGATTTATTACAAGCACGCCGATATTACACATAAAGGCGGATAGGGTGGCATAACTACTGGCTCACAATGAAAGCGGTGGTGGATATATCACAATGAAGTGGGTGACGTGACTCCTGAATCTAACAGCTCTTCGAGCGTCGGAGTGAGGCTCGAGGATTCTTATTGAGGGTGGCAGAAGCGTATATAATACAAGTGACCAATATCCAGGATTGCACGGGACTGACTAGGACTCCTCTAGGCGTCGGACTCACTATCAAACTCTTCATCCATGAGATCGCCTTCGTCAACATCTGGCCAAATCAACAAGCCAGGTGAGTACTATGAAAGTACTCGCAAGACAGTTCGGACATAAGATATAACAAATGTAAACATGATGCATATGAACGGATTAATAGAGCGCACTCAGACAATGAGATAGCAATGCATGGGGAATAAAAGGGAAGTCGGGCGGTAGTCCTCCCGAAATCCCAAAGTAGTACTGAAGGCCAATCGAGTGTCTGAATGACTCCTCGAAAGGATACAAATGAAATAACAATGCCGCAGTCGGGCGTCAAGGCGACACCTCATAAAGGGCTTATAATGGAAAATAAACAACAGTGCGTGCCACAGTCGGACGTCTGAAGCGACATCACATAAAGGGCTTATATTGAATGTAAATGACAAGAGTGCCACAGTCGGACGTCTGAGCGACATCACATAAAGGGCTTATATTGGAAATAAATGACAAGAGTGCCACAGTCGGACGTCTAAGCGACATCACATAAAGGGCTTATATTGAAAATAAATGACAAGAGTGCCACAGTCGGACGTCTAAGCGACATCACATAAAGGGCTTATATTTCATAACTTAATATATCGGTAGCTCATGAATTTAAATCATTGCAAGGGAATATTCAGATACGAGATAAATATAAGGTTAGTCCATCCACAGGAATAACAATTCAACCGGGTTTACCACTCAAGCCTGTTCACCGGGGATTTACCATGGAGACTGACATAGGGACTGACATGGATATGGATATGCTGGCCACGGTCCTTGACCATGGACACGATGACTCGGAAGGATTTGACTCTGCAGAGTTTGTACTCTTAACCACAGCCAACGGATTTCAGTAGTCACAAGGGACTAGTTCCGTTTACGGTGTTTTAGGAGAAACAAGTCTAACCAGTACACACCCATTCAACATTCCGATGCCAGGAATCACCCTAGACAACGTTCAAGAAAAACCTTGAGACGGGGAGGCTACAACCTCGCGTAGCATGGGATCCAATTTATACCGCGCGCTCTAAGGGGTGCCCCCCTCTCGGTCCCAACCGGAAACACCCATGCCCCCTGACCGGATGACTGGCTTTAATCCAGGGCCATGGAACCCTCATCCCGGCCCCTCTATTTGGTGTGTACATGGAAAGAGGTTAACAACTTACTAAACCGTATTCTTTGCAGAAAACATGTGGCAGCACGAAAGGGAAGGAACGGTAACGTGGCTCAGTCCACGTTAACGTCGGAGTTTATCGGATAACGTAAGGCTGGCATGCTACAACAACACCATCTTACTACCTTTCATGTCACCACATGATCAGGTCATCTCTCATCAAAGATCACAGTAACTCCGAAACACACGGTTATTTGCCTCGCATGCAACGTAATACTCACCGATGCTCATGGGCCATGCATAAGCCATTCAAGCAAACATGCAAAACACCTATCATATCAAAGGTTCAAACATGCTTGCCTGGTTCGGAGAAGTCGGAGTCTAGTTCAGCGAAGTTCGCGGCTCCGTCACCTCCTCCGGAACCTACGGTATAACGGAACCGTATACTAACGTGAAAATCATTGCGTGAATAAAAATTGTTCCAAAAATATTCCAAATAAATACTATAAAAAACTAGACAAAAATATAAGACTGACAGAAAAAGAATCAATCAGAAATCATCTTTTATTAAAAAGATATAAGGGTTTTAGTCCAAGGACTGATTTGTGATGAAACAGAAAAGATCCAGGGACTTGTTTGAGAAAACAGAAAACGGTTCGGAATGAAATGCGCCAGCCCAAAGAGAAAACGCATTCTGCCCGAAGGCGCTATCAGAAAACGGTTCGAGGGGGGAAAGAAGAGAGGCTGACGGGGGGGAGGGTCCCACCCGTCAGGTTTAAAAACTCCAACGGAGCTCGCCGGCGCCCGAAGGCTGCGGTGGTCGCCGGCGTTGAACCACGGCGAGGCAGAGAGATCGGAGGGTACCAAGAGGTTCAGGGTGATCTTCCGCGTCGGTGGGTGGTGGACTTGGCCGTCGGAGAGCACCACGTCGACGGCGACACTTTCTCCGGCGGACGGTGGTTCGGGCGATGGTGGAGTACTCCAGTGGGTGCTGCAAACTCCAAATTGATGCGCGGGTCAGAAGAGTGGATGCACTAGGAGGCTACTGGCAAGAGCTGAGAGGTAGAGGTGCACGCACGGGGGTGAATCGAGCTGGATCCCGAAGCGGGTCGAGGCGGCCGGAGTTGGGGAAGAAGACTCCCTCGGGGCTCTTCCAGTGGCTTGGCGTGGTACTGGTGGTGTGTGGAGGTGGTGCGGGTTTGAGTTCGAGCTCGGGACCTCCTTTTATAGGCGATCCGAGGGGGTGGCCGTGAACGGGATAGCTCCGGCGAGCGATTACGGCGAGGCAGAGGTTGGGCAGGGGGTTTAGGAGGCTAGGCACCATCAGGGAGGATCACTGGTGTCGTTCCCCCGCTAAACCTCGGTCGGGCTAGGCGTAATGCGCCGATCCTCGACGGGACGGCCGTACGGGCACGGCGGCGGCAGGGAGCGTGCTCCGCGCCTACCAGTTCACGACGATGGACTGCAGCGTTCACGGGTGAGTGGATGGCCACGCGGTGGCCTCTGGTGGCTTGGGCGGCGCTGGACGGCGCCGTCCAACGCTGCGCCTCACTGGCGGCCGCAAAGGGCGCTGCTGCCGTCGCTCACGGGGTGGCGCACCTCCTCCTGCTCGTCGCCGACGCCCGCAAACCTCTAGGCGATCGTGCGGCGCAGGGATAATAAGGGAGCACAGGGCGCAAGGCGCCACCGCGGCTACTGGCGAGATCGAGAACGGTTTCTGAAGAAAACGACAGTCCTCACTGAAACTGTAACTCTGAATATTTGAACTTGACAGTGACAGTGCCCTTCAGGTGTTCGACGAAATTATTTGGTATGAAGAAAATTTTTCTGGAGCTGGGGCTTGGTGAGGTGACCTCTCAATGCATCCAGAGGCTGCCTGAATTTTCTCAGATTTTTAGGAGGAGAAATCAAATGAATTTCATCAAATTTGGCAAATATGGTCCAAACTTGCAGCAAGCACAATTTGAAATATTTGAACTGGAGACCAGTGGATCTTCATGGATCCTGGTTGAGGGCTCTAAGGACTAGCCAGGGAAACTTGTTTGGAGGCCAAACTCAAAGTAAAAATGGTAGTTCCTTTGTAAACCTCCAAGGATCAAAATAGAAGGTAGAAATTATTTTTGATAAGAATTAAATGGAAGAAAATTCATGGGGAGGTTCAACTTGCTGGATTTGGAGTATATCTTGATACAAAGATGGGAGATGGCTTTTGGGAGGGGATTTCACTTAGGTCATGGCAAGAGGAGATTTTGAAAAGGGGAAAAGATCACTCCAAATGCCATAGGGCTAATTAAAAGATTTTCAAAAGCTTAATTTCCCAAATGAAAAACATTTGGTTTTGAGCCCACATAAGAAGGAAAAACCTCCAAGACCAAAAATCAAGTCTTGGGTGAATCCAAACAAAACACTTGTCATAAAAGAAAGTTTTGAGAGGGAGAGTCCTTAAGAAGAAAATTTTAAATAACATCCCTCAAATCAAGATAAAAGTTTGAAAAAGCCAGATAAAATTTTTGGGTGTCACAACACCTACCCCCTTAGGAAAAATCTCGTCCCCGAGATTTCTGCTGATCCTCAAATAGATGTGGGTACTCTGCCTGAAGAAAATCTTCTCTTTCCCATGTAGCTTCATCCTCGGTGTGATTGCTCCACTGAACTTTGAAAAATTTAGTTGTTTTCTGACGGGTCCTCCTTTCAGACTCTTCCAATATCTTCACTGGCCGCTCTCTATAGGTGAGGTCTGGTTGCACCTCAATGCTCTCATGAGATACATGTTTCTCCGGGTTGCTCACACATTTCCTCAACTGTGAGACGTGGAACACGTCGTGGACGTCTGACAGCTCTTTGGGTAGGTCTAGCTGGTAGGCTACTGTGCCCCTCCGTGCAATCACACAGAATGGTCCAATAAATCTTGGGGCTAGCTTCCCTTTAATTTTGAACCGTTGCAGCCCTCTCATAGGAGACACTCGTAGGTATACATATTCACCGGGTTCAAAGCTGACCTCACGATGTTTTCGATCGTAATAGCTCTTTTGTCGGCTTTGAGCTGTCTTGAGTCTGTCCCTAATCTGTTTAACTTTCTCCTCGGCCTCCTTGAGCATGTCTGGGCCGAAGATACGACTGTCACCTGTCTCTGACCAATTTAGTGGGGTACGACACCTCCGTCCGTACAATGCTTCAAAAGGTGCCATTTGTAAGCTGGCTTGGTAACTGTTGTTGTAAGCGAACTCGGCGTATGGCAAACTTTCTTCCCAACTGGATCCATAGGTGAGAACACAGGCTCGCAGCATGTCCTCTAGGATTTGGTTTACGCGTTCAGTTTGTCCATCAGTCTGGGGGTGGTACGCTGTACTGAATGCTAGTTGCGTGCCCAGAGCTTGTTGTAAGTAATCCCAAAATTTGGAGACAAATTGAGTGCCTCGGTCGGATATTAACGTCTTTGGGACTCCATGCAGACAAACTATACGGGAGAGATAAAGCTTGGCAAGTCTTTATGTGGAGTAGGTCGTCTTTACAGGAATGAAATGTGCTACCTTGGTTAGCCTATCAGTGATGACCCATATGGCGTCATTTCCGCGTTGTGATCGAGGTAGTCCGACGATGAAGTCCATTCCAATTTCATCCCATTTCCACTCAGGTATCCGGTTTGGCTGTAGCAGCCCTGCTGGATTTTGATGCTCGGCTTTAATGTGCTGACATGAATCGCAACAAGCAATGAATGCGGCTATATCCCTTTTCATACCGTGCCACCAAAATCTTTCCTGAATGTCTTTGTACTTTTTGGTTCCTCCAGGGTGGATCGAGTATGGAGCGGTGTGGCTTTCGGTTAGGATTTGATGCTTGAGTTCCTCAATGTTTGGTACGCAAAGTCTGTCCCCGTACCATAATATTCCCTCATTGTCTGTGACGAACTCTGAAGCCTTGCCTAGGCTCATTTTTCTCTTTATACCTTCGATGCTGGGATGTCCCTTCTGAGCCTTCTTAATTTGTTCCATTAGGGTGGGATGTATCTCCAGATTTGATACGGTGCCCTCAGAGACTAACACCATGTTGAGTCTAGCGAACTCCTGCTGAAACTCGGGCCTCAAGTTCTGTGGACTGTCGTTGCCCGGGCTGGGGTTCCGACTAAGAGCATCTGCCACTACATTTGCTTTCCCTGGATGGTAGTGAATGCCGACATCATAGTCCTTGACCAATTCCAACCAGCGTCGTTGTCCTAAATTTAGCTCTGGTTGTGTGAAAATATATTGAAGGCTCTTATGGTCCATATATATTTCACAACGATTTCCCAACAGAAAGTGTCTCCACTCTTTGAGTGCATGGATGACGGCTGCTAGCTCCAAGTCATGAGTAGGATAATTCTCCTCATGCTTCCGTAGTTGCCTAGAAGCATACGCGACAACTTTGCCATCATGCATCAGTACGCACCCGAGGCCCTTCCGGGATGCGTCACAATACACTTCAAAACTCTTGTGTATGTCTGGCACGATCAGAACTGGTGCTGTTGTTAGTTTCTTCTTGAGCTCTTGGAAGCTTTTCTCGCACGCTTCAGTCCAAACAAATTTCTTGTCTTTCTTGAGCAACTGTGTCATGGGTTTTGCCACAGTGGAGAATCCTTCAATAAACCTCCGGTAATATCCAGCCATTCCTAGGAAACTCCGTACATCGGTCACGTTGGCTGGTGGCTTCCAGTCAAGTATGGCTTTGACCTTCTCTGGGTCTACCGCCACGCCTTCTTGGGTTAATATATGGCCTAGAAAACCAACTTGTCTTAGCCAAAATTCACACTTGCTAAATTTGGCGTATAATTGATGATTCCTTAATTCTCCCAATACAATCCTGAGATGTTCCGCATGTTCTTCTGGTGTCCTTGAGTATACCAGAATATCATCAATGAACACCACGACAAATTTGTCCATAAATTTCATAAACACTTTGTTCATGAGGTGGACAAAATATGCGGGGGCGTTCGTCAGTCCAAACGGCATCACTGTGAACTCATATAATCCTTATCTGGAGGTGAATTTTGTCTTAGGGATATCTTATGTCCGTACTTTCAATTGATGGTATCCCGATCTTAAATCAATTTTTGAGAACACCTTGGCTTGTGCGAGCTGTTCAAACAAATCATTTATCCGTGGCATCGGATATTTGTTTTTGATGGTGACCATATTGAGAGCTCGATAGTCTATACACAATCTCAGTGTTCCATCCTTTTTCTTGGCGAATAATACTGGCGAACCCCAAGGTGAGGAGCTGGCTCGAATAAATCCTTTGTCCAGTAATTCTTTTATTTGCTTCTTCAATTCTACCAACTCTGAGGGTGCCATTCTATAAGGTTTCTTATAGATGGGAGTGGTGCCAGGTGCTAGTTCAATGCTGAACTCTATCTCTCGGTCTGGTGGCATGCCTGGTAGTTCTTCAGGAAATACGTAAGGAAATTCGCACACCACTGGAACTTTTCTCAATTCGGAAATATCCACTTTGTTCAACTTTGGCTGCCGTGACCGTGGTCTCTCTTGAGCTGTAACCTTTATTGTCTTGCCGTGTTGGTGAGTGAGGATTACGGTCCGATTGAAACAGTCAATGAATCCCTTGTTGGTGGTCAACCAGTCCATCCCTAGGATAATGTCCAGTCCTTTATTTTCCAACACGATGAGATTTGCCTGAAACTTTAGTCCTTCGAATTCAATAATCACTCCTTGGCAGTAACTCTGAGTGATCTGCTTATTCCCGGGGGACTTGATGATCATAGATTTTTCCAAAGGAAGTATCGGAAAACCATGTTGCAAAACGAAACTCTTCGAAATGAACGAGTGAGAAGCTCCAGAATCAAACAAAACCGTGGTGGGTATTGTGTTGACAGGGAACGTACCGAGTACGATGTCTGGGGCATTCTGTGCATCTTCCTTGGTCACATGGTTCAGGTGACCCTTCCTGTGATTGTTGTTGGAATTGAAATTGTTGCGCTTGGGGGCTGGATTGTTCCCACCATTGTTCGGCTTGGGGGCCGAGTTCCTTGGTTTTGGGCACTGTTTGGCATAGTGCCCTTCTTCACCACAAGCATAGCAAGTGACCCCTGGACGATATGTAAAGTCCTTGTCCCTTGAATGAAACTGTCTGGTTGGCCTTAAAGCAGTAGTCGTGGATTTTCTTGCTTCATTTCTCTGAACATCAGTCTTGCTCCGGTTGTTGCGAGCAAGAGTCGTCTTGTCTCTTTTTCGCTTATGAATATCCTCCAGACTGCGGCGCTCATTCTCCAAAGTAATGGCCTTGTCAACCAGAGTTTTGCAATCTGGGAAAGAGTGTACGACCAGTTGGCATTTTAGTGCTGGCGCCAGGCCGTCCAAATTTTTTCCATCCTTTTGTTCTCAGTCATATGCTCATCGTAGGCATAACGAGATAGCTGGGTGAACTGACCGTTGTATTCCGTCACGGACATGCCTCTCTGCTTGAGGTCATCAAATTCTCTTTTCTTGATTTTTATGATGCTCCTGGGGATGTGTGCCCCACGAAAGCCTTCCTTAAACTCTTCCCAGGTGATGTTATGTTCACTGGGATGCATGTGTAGGAAGTTTTCCCACCATGCTGCAGCTGCTCCAGTGAGGTAGTGAGGTGCATAAAGCACCTTCTCATGATCTGAACATTGAGCAATAATCAACTTTCTTTCGATGTCTCGAAGCCAATCATCGGCTTCAAGCGGCCTATCGGTGTGAGCAAACGTTGGAGGGCGAGTCTTCTGTAATTCAGACAGCTTGGAGTGCGGTTGGTATGGCTCACGGTGGTTTCCCATATTGATGACGTGGTTCATCATCTCTTGGTGTTGCTGCTGGCTTTGTTCGAAGAGGCGGCATACTTGAGATAAGGCTGCCTCGCTGTCCTGTTGACTAGACTGCCCCTGTGTGAAGTTGTTGCTGGTCTGTGTTCCATAAACTTCTTCGGGTGGATTGGGCATGGAACGGGTCCACGGACGAGACATTTTCCACTCTGGGGGTATTATTTTGCAAAAATCATGAGAAGAACTGTGTGGCACAAGGAAAATCTTGCCAAGGCAATTTTTTTTTAAAAGTCCTCAAGATTTTCCAAGAAAAAATTTGACTGCGCACGGAGAAGGACTGCTTAGCACATATCTTACACGCGATACGCAAACATACGATACATCACTCAGGATGTGCGTACACACTCCTGACATGTTATTTAGACTAGCACACTCCTCCGGAATGCAGCGCACACAACTACTACAAATCTAAGTACATATAAAACACAACATACATGCAGACACATCGCGCGGATACTAGGCGCACTCAGTCGGAGATGGTGAAGATGTCCTTCCCCTTGCCGAGGGTAAGACCCAGCGGTGCAGGGGACTCAACCTCCACCTCCTCCCTAATAGGCTCCAGGCGCATAGCACTGCGCTGAGGAGATGGCGCGGTTGCGGCAGGCGGTAGTGTGGGTGCGGCAGGCGGTGCAGCTCTAACTGGAGTAGGAGCAATGACCCGCTCGAACTCCTCAGTGGTAGGCAGACGATGAGCGGTGGCCAAAATGGCAGGTGAATAGGATGCTGAGGATGAGACGAATGTCAGTGGTGGTGCCATCTAGAGAAGCTCCCTCCTGTTGGCAGAATATCCCCGAACTAAGTCCATACGGGCAGCCACAAGACCGTCCACGAGGTCGTCGAAAGCTGCCTCCAGAGCTTTGAGATACTCAACAAGCATCTCCATGGCTTCATCCCGCTCTCCCCTATGGCAGGCGAATGCATAGTGACAAGTATATGGCACATGGCATGGGAGGTAGCGGTAGCGACGAGTCTTCATCGAAGGAAGAATATCCCGAAGGCGAGCTATCGCCTCACGGGCGGCCATCTGCATGGCATGCCTCTCCGTAGGCATGGCCCTTCCCACAAGACGGAAGTGGCGAGACGCAGAACGTCCTCCCTTGAATTGCACCACGGCCTGGTGCATAGACACGTCGTCGCTGAGCTTGTGCTGGTAAAGCGTGAACTCCGGACGAGTCGCCGGCCCAATCGCGAGCTTGGTGATGGAGACGAGGAGTTTGACAAACCCCTCGGGCACGTTAGTGAACACCCGGGTCTCGCAGTTGCTGCCAGCCATCTACAAAAGTAGGCAAAAATTCTGAGTAGTCAAATCATAAATTTATGATGACCAACACAAAATAGCTACATTTGCAAAAATGCTGAAAAGGCACTAAAACGCTAATAACCGATTAGCGATCGCACCTAGTGGCTTCCTACAGTCAGCCTGGCTCTGATACCAATCTTGTCACGACCGGTTTTCCAATAAAATATTTATTGAGACACCGATCCCTTTTACGGACCAGTAGAGAAGAATCCTCCTCACTGGTAGACAAATTCTTGATCACAGAAGAAAAACCAGGAGTACTAAATATAATACAAGGTTGAGCGGAGACAGCTCAACGATTTATTACAAGCACGCCGATATTACACATAAAGGTGGATAGGGTGGCATAACTACTGGCTCACAATGAAAGTGGTGGTGGATATATCACAGTGAAGTGGGTGACGTGACTCCTGAATCTAACAGCTCTTCGAGCGTCGGAGTGAGGCTCGAGGATTCTTATTGAGGGTGGCGGAAGCGTATATAATACAAGTGACCAATATCCAGGATCGCACGGCACTGACTAGGACTCCTCTAGGTGTCGGACTCACTATCAAACTCTTCATCCATGAGATCGCCTTCGTCAACATCTGGCCAAATCAACAAGCCAGGTGAGTACTATGAAAGTACTCGCAAGACAGTTCGGACATAAGATATAACAAATGTAAACATGATGCATATGAACGGATTAATAGAGCGCACTCAGACAATGAGATAGCAATGCATGGGGAATAAAAGGGAAGTCGGGCGGTAGTCCTCCCGAAATCCCAAAGTAGTACTGAAGGCCAATCGAGTGTCTGAATGACTCCTCGAAAGGATACAAATGAAATAACAATGCCGCAGTCGGGCGTCAAGGCGACACCTCATAAAGGGCTTATAATGGAAAATAAACAACAGTGCGTGCCACAGTCGGACGTCTGAAGCGACATCACATAAAGGGCTTATATTGAATGTAAATGACAAGAGTGCCACAGTCGGACGTCTGAGCGACATCACATAAAGGGCTTATATTGGAAATAAATGACAAGAGTGCCACAGTCGGACGTCTAAGCGACATCACATAAAGGGCTTATATTGAAAATAAATGACAAGAGTGCCACAGTCGGACGTCTAAGCGACATCACATAAAGGGCTTATATTTCATAACTTAATATATCGGTAGCTCATGAATTTAAATCATTGCAAGGGAATATTCAGATACGAGATAAATATAAGGTTAGTCCATCCACAGGAATAACAATTCAACCGGGTTTACCACTCAAGCCTGTTCACCGGGGATTTACCATGGAGACTGACATAGGGACTGACATGGATATGGATATGCTGGCCACGGTCCTTGACCATGGACACGATGACTCGAAAGGATTTGACTCTGCAGAGTTTGTACTCTTAACCACAGCCAACGGATTTCAGTAGTCACAAGGGACTAGTTCCGTTTACGGTGTTTTAGGAGAAACACGTCTAACCAGTACACACCCATTCAACATGCCGATGCCAGGAATCACCCTCGGCAACGTTCAAGAAAAACCTTGAGACGGGGAGGCTACAACCTCGCGTAGCATGGGATCAAATTTATACCGCGCGCTCTAAGGGGTGCCCCCCTATCGGTCCCAACCGGAAACACCCATGCCCCCTGACCGGATGGCTGGCTTTAATCCAAGGCCATGGAACCCTCATCCCGGCCCCTCTATTTGGTGTGTACATGGAAAGAGGTTAACAACTTACTAAACCGTATTCTTTGCAGAAAACATGTGGCAGCACGAAAGTGAAGGAACGGTAACGTGGCTCAGTCCACGTTAACGTCGGAGTTTATCGGATGACGTAAGGCTGGCAAGCTACAACAATACCATCTTACTACCATTCATGTCACCACATGATCAGGTCATCTCTCATCAAAGATCACAGTAACTCCGAAACACACGGTTAGTTGCCTCGCATGCAACGTAATACTCACCGATGCTCATGGGCCATGCATAAGCCATTCAAGCAAACATGCAAAACACCTATCATATCAAAGGTTCACACATGCTTGCTTGGTTCGGAGAAGTCGGAGTCTAGTTCAGCGAAGTTCGCGGCTCCGTCACCTCCTCCGGAACCTACGGTATAACGAAACCGTATACTAACGTGAAAATCGTTGCGTGAATAAAAATTGTTCCAAAAATATTCCAAATAAATACTATAAAAAACTAGACAAAAATATAAGACTGACAGAAAAAGAATCAATCAGAAATCATCTTTTATTAAAAAGATATAAGGGTTTTAGTCCAAGGACTGATCTGTGATGAAACAGAAAAGATCCAGGGACTTGTTTGAGAAAACAGAAAACGGTTCGGAATGAAATGCGCCAGCCCAAAGAGAAAACGCATTCTTCCCGAAGGCGCTATCAGAAAACGGTTCGAGGGGGGAAAGAAGAGAGGCTGACGGGGGGGAGGGTCCCACCCGTCAGGTTTAAAAACTCCAACGGAGCTCGCCGGCGCCCGAAGGCTGCGGTGGTCGCCGGCGTTGAACCACGGCGAGGCAGAGAGATCGGAGGGTACCAAGAGGTTCAGGGTGATCTTCCGCGTCGGTGGGTGGTGGACTTGGCCGTCGGAGAGCACCACGTCGACGGCGACACTTTCTCCGGCGGACGGTGGTTCGGGCGATGGTGGAGTACTCCGGTGGGTGCTGCAAACTCCAAATTGATGCGCGGGTCAGAAGAGTGGATGCACTAGGAGGCTACTGGCAAGAGCTGAGAGGTAGAGGTGCACGCACGGGGGTGAATCGAGCTGGATCCCGAAGCGGGTCGAGGCGGCCGGAGTTGGGGAAGAAGACTCCCTCGGGGCTCTTCCAGTGGCTTGGCGTGGTACTGGTGGTGTGTGGAGGTGGTGCGGGTTTGAGTTCGAGCTCGGGACCTCCTTTTATAGGCGATCCGAGGGGGTGGCCGTGAACGGGATAGCTCCGGCGAGCGATTACGGCGAGGCAGAGGTTGGGCAGGGGGTTTAGGAGGCTAGGCACCATCAGGGAGGATCACTGGTGTCGTTCCCCCGCTAAACCTCGGTCGGGCTAGGCGTAATGCGCCGATCCTCGACGGGACGGCCGTACGGGCACGGCGGCGGCAGGGAGCGTGCTCCGCGCCTACCAGTTCACGACGATGGACTGCAGCGTTCACGGGTGAGTGGATGGCCACGCGGTGGCCTCTGGTGGCTTGGGCGGCGCTGGACGGCGCCGTCCAACGCTGCGCCTCACTGGCGACCGCAAAGGGCGCTGCTGCCGTCGCTCACGGGGTGGCGCACCTCCTCCTGCTCGTCGCCGACGCCCGCAAACCTCTAGGCGATCGTGCGGTGCAGGGATAATAAGGGAGCACAGGGCGCAAGGCGCCACCGCGGCTACTGGCGAGATCGAGAACGGTTTCTGAAGAAAACGACAGTCCTCACTGAAACTGTAACTCTGAATATTTGAACTTGACAGTGACAGTGCCCTTCAGGTGTTCGACGAAATTATTTGGTATGAAGAAAATTTTTCTGGAGCTGGGGCTTGGTGAGGTGACCTCTCAATGCATCCAGAGGCTGCCTGAATTTTCTCAGATTTTTAGGAGGAGAAATCAAATGAATTTCATCAAATTTGGCAAATATGGTCCAAACTTGCAGCAAGCACAATTTGAAATATTTGAACTGGAGACCAGTGGATCTTCATGGATCCTGGTTGAGGGCTCTAAGGACTAGCCAGGGAAACTTGTTTGGAGGCCAAACTCAAAGTAAAAATGGTAGTTCCTTTGTAAACCTCCAAGGATCAAAATAGAAGGCAGAAATTATTTTTGATAAGAATTAAATGGAAGAAAATTCATGGGGAGGTTCAACTTGCTGGATTTGGAGTATATCTTGATACAAAGATGGGAGATGGCTTTTGGGAGGGGATTTCACTTAGGTCATGGCAAGAGGAGATTTTGAAAAGGGGAAAAGATCACTCCAAATGCCATAGGGCTAATTAAAAGATTTTCAAAAGCTTAATTTCCCAAATGAAAAACATTTGGTTTTGAGCCCACATAAGAAGGAAAAACCTCCAAGACCAAAAATCAAGTCTTGGGTGAATCCAAACAAAACACTTGTCATAAAAGAAAGTTTTTGAGAGGGAGAGTCCTTTAGAAGAAAATTTTAAATAACATCCCTCAAATCAAGATAAAAGTTTGAAAAAGCCAGATAAAATTTTTGGGTGTCACATTGCGTCAAGAGGAAGATATCATACAACCCATGGAAAGGATGACATCAAGTGGTGATCGTCATCAAGACTGCCGTGTGCAAGTTCAGGTGGAGCATCACGAAGAGATCAAGTTCTTGAAGCTTGCCATCCATTGTCGTGTCAATGGACTTGTGAAGATGTGCCGGAGAGTGGCTCACCCATAGTGGAGTATGGGGGAGCAATCATCTAGTCTCCATCGACCCAACGCAATCAAAAAAGGTGGTCCATCTTAAGGGGGACAAGATTGTCATCATCTAGCTCAAGTGGATCATGTGCAAGGCAAAGGTTTGCCCTTGATAGGTTTTCTATTTTACCAGTCTCATGGTGGTAGTTGGGAGACCGGGTTATAGGATCGTTTGCCGTACTATCAAGGGGGGCTCTCAAGTTGGTAGCTTGATCGTATCGTTAGTAGAGAGCTCAAACCATTGCATCCTTGCATCATGTTTCTTGGTTCTTGTTTGGTTCTCTTTGTGAGTCTTAGAGCTTATGTTCATCTTGATGACAAGCTCGAGTTCATCGAAAACGGAGTTCACATGCCTCTTCTATTGCGTTTTCGGTGTTGTAGTTTTTACCGTCTTATTCGAGGAAGGGTTCTCACCATTTTCTCTTGGGCCTTTTCTAATTTGCTTCTTATTGTTATTTCTATCAAGATTGTTTTAGCCCTTGTCGCTAGCTTTCCAACAAACTTGGTTTCATCGAATTCGGAGTCCGTTTGCAGAAGTTGTGGTAGTTTTGGTGTTCTGAAAAGGCTGCAGCGGTACTACCGTGGACAGGAGTGGATGTTTTTTTACTACCGCTCTTGGGAGCGGTACTAGCGTGGCTGCTTGCCTACTTCCGTGGCTACTTCCGCTCCGAACCAAAAACTCGTCACAAGTCCAGCGGTGGTAGGCACGGATGTATTTTTTTAGTACCGTGAGGACGAGCGGTAGTACCGCTCTGTGCGGGCTGTGAGCATAATGGTTGGATTTTCTCCCACCTATAAAAGGGGGTCTTCTTCCCCAATGAACCTTATCCTTTGAGCTCGTGTTCTTCCCCCATTGTTGACCTCTTCGAGCTTGCTAACTCTCAATCCCTCCATGGATTCTTGCTAGTTTTTGAGGGGAAAGAGAGAGGAGATCTAGATCCACATTCCACCAATCACTTTCTCCTCTATGTGAGGGGAACCCCTTGGATCTAGATCTTGGAGTTCTTGGTGTTCTCCTTCTTGTTCTTCCTCTCATTTTCCTCCCTAGCATTAGTTGCTTCGGTGGGATTTGGGAGAGAAGGACTTGGGCACTCCGTGTGCCCTTGCCATTGCATTTGGTGCATCGGTTTGAGTTCTCCACGGTGATACGTGGAAGTTACAAGTTGAGAAGCTTCTTAGTCTTGGGTGCTTGGTACCCTTGAGCTTGTTCCTCTTGGGTGCTTTGGTGCCCTAGACGGTTGGTGGTGTTCGGAGCTCAATCATTGTGGTGTAAAGCTCCGGGCAAGCATCGAGGTCTCCAATTAGGTTGTGGAGATCGCCCCGAGCAATTTGACACGTACCGGTGACCGCCCCCAAGGGTTGCCAAAGTGTACGGGTTTGGTGACCGCCCCCAAGGGTTGCCATTTGTACGGGTTCGGTAACCGCCCTCAAGGGTCCCTTGGTGGAATCACGGCATCTTGCATTGTGCGAGGGCGTGAGGAGATTATGGTGGCCCTAGTGGCTTCTTGGGGAGCATTGTGCCTCCACACCGCTCCAAACGGAGATTAGCATCCGCAAGGGTGTGAACTTCGGGATACAATATCGTCTCCGCGTGCCTCGGTTATCTCTTACCCGAGCCCTTTACTTATGCACTTTACTTTGTAATACCATATTGTTTCTTTTCATATATCTTGCTATCACCTAAGTACTTTTTCTTGCTTAGCATAAGTTATTGGTACACATAGGTGAGCCTAGTTGTTGTAGGTTTTGTGCTTGACAAATTAACCGCTAGGTTTATTCTGCATTTGTTCAAGCCTCAACCGTAATTATTTTAAAGCGCCTATTCACCCCCCTCTAGGCGACATCCACGATCTTTCACAAAGTAATATGGAAGTAACAGTAACGGTAGCAAAAGTAATATTTTTGGGTTTTGTAGTTATTGTAACAGTAGCAACGGAAAAGTAAATAAGCGAAGAACAATATGTGAAAAGCTCGTAGGCATTGGATCGGTGATGGAGAATTATGTCGGATGCGGTTCATCATGTAACAGTCAAAACATAGGGTGACACAGAACTAGCTCCAATTCATCAATGTAACGTAGGCATGTGTTCCGAATATAGTCATACGTGCTTATGGAAAAGAACTTGCATGACATCTTTTGTCCTACCCTCCCGTGGCAGCGGGGTCCTAATGGAAACTAAGGGATATTAAGGCCTCCTTTTAATAGAGTACCGGACCAAAGCATTAACACATAGTGAATACATGAACTCCTCAAACTACGGTCATCACCGGGAGTGGTCCCGATTATTGTCACTTCGGGGTTGTCGGATCATAACACATAGTAGGTGACTATAGACTTGCAAGATAGGATCAAGAACTCACATATATTCATGAAAACATAATAGGTTGAGATCTGAAATCATGGCACTCGGGCCCTAGTGACAAGCATTAAGCATAGCAAAGTCATAGCAACATCAATCTCAGAACATAGTGTATACTAGGGACCAAACCCTAACAAAACTAACTCGATTACATGATAAATCTCATCCAACCCATCACCGTCCAGCAAGCCTATGATGGAATTACTCACGCACGGCGGTGAGCATCATGAAATTGGTGCTGGAGGATGGTTGATGATGGCGATGGATTCCCCTCTCCGGAGCCCCGAACGGACTCCAGATCAGCCCTCCCGAGAGGTTTTCGGGCTTGGCGGTGGCTCCGTACCGTAAAACGCGATGAATCCTTCTCTCTGATTTTTTCTCCCCGAACACGAATATATGGAGTTGGAGTTGAGGTCGGCGGAGCAACAGGGGGCCCACGAGGCAGGGGGGCGCGCCCAGGGGGGTAGGCGCGCCCCCCACCCTCGTGGACAGGTGGTGGGCCCCCTGGCCTTGATTCTTTCGCCAATATTTTTAATATTTTCCAAAAATAAGTTCCGTGGAGATTCAGGTCATTCCGAGAACTTTTTTTTCTGCACATAAATAACACCATGGAAAGTCTGCTGAAAACAGCGTCAGTCCGGGTTAGTTCCATTCAAATCATGCAAGTTAGAGTCCAAAACAAGGGCAAAAGTGTTTGGAAAAGTAGATACGACGGAGATGTATCAAACCTCGCAAATCTGAGTTTAAAGATTTTCTTGCTAGTATCACTGTGGGGGAATCCAGAGAAATAACACAAGCTACCATAGGGAGCATTCATTTTCCTGCTATACATTATTTTGCTCTCTTTATAGGTAGATGCATAAACGGTAAGGATGAGGCATGTCACATGTGTGTTCCAGATCTTAGTGTTCTCAAGAGTGCTGTTTTAGGAGATAAACAATATAACTTGGGGGCCATTGTTGCACGAAGGTTGCATAATAATGGTTTAAGTGGAGACTTGTTTGGTGGGATTTATGCAACCTGTGTGGCTAATTTTCTTGAGATACCCATACATGAAAATGATATGGAATTGCCTCCCGCTTATCTAGATTATGATGCCATGGTTCGCCATCAGTTTATTGATAGGAATGAACAGCCTCTCCAGTACAGACTAATGTTTGATAGGCGCTGCATTGTCCATGTTGCTCTCCCTGCTCCTACTCTCTTTGACTTTCAGGCAAAAGGGAGATATATTATAACCAGGGAGGAGCCGAACGAGTATAAGAGGAGGACGGAGGCAGCTCGCCTCCAAGCGGCAGCTGATGAGGCAACAGCTGCTGCATCTCAGTACGACCCCAGCTACAACTTTGATCCATGGGCATAAACCAACTTAGGCCAAAAGCCTAAGCTTGGGGGAGTACGTATCTCTCACCGACATTACATTCATGTTCACACACCTATTCTAGTTGTCGGTGCTCATACTTTTTCATTGTACTATCCATGCTAGTTTATTTTCCTTTTTTATGCTTTCTTCTTGTGTGTTTGATAAACCTTAAGAAAAACAAAAAAAATTAGTTGTAGCTTTTAGCTAGTTTACTTTCCATGCCTGTAGTAGTAATAATTAAAAGAAAACCCAAAAAGATTGCTTGTTCTTCTTTTGCTTGTTGGGAGCTTTCCCGTGTAAATAGTTTTATTTCTTTTCTTTGGGGGTCGAGAGGAGAAGACCATGATTAAAATGTTGAAGTGGCTCTTATATGCATTATTGTTGATTTAACCAAGAGCCTATATTACCTTGTCTTCTCCCTTGAATTAAATGCTTGCAGATTCCAGCTTAGTCCAATTGCACGTGCACTATTATTATCCACACCGTTCGGTCGTGCAAGTGGAAGGCAATAATGACGATATATGATGGACTGATTGAGATGAAAGAAGCTGGTATGAACTCGACCTCTCTTGTTTTTGTAAATATGATTAGTTCATCATTCCTAATTCAGCCTATTATGAATGAACGTGTTTGCAATGACAATTAGAGATTATAGTTGCTTATGCCATGCTTAATTAGCTAGGAGTTTATAATGGTTTACCTTGCGTGCCAACATGCTATTAAAATGGTTGTGATGTGGTATGATAGGGTGGTATCCTCCTTTGAACGATTCGAGTGACTTGACTTGGCACATGTTCACACATGTAGTTGAAATAAAATCAACATAGCCTCCACGATATTTATGTTCATGGTGGATTATATCCTACTCATGCTTGCACTCAATGTTTATTAATTTCAATGCATGTTCATGACTGTTGTCGCTCTCTAGTTGGTCGCTTCCCAGTCTCTTTCTAGCCTTCACTTGTACTAAGCGGGAATGCTGCTTGTGCATCCACTTCCATAAACCCCAAAGTTATTCCATATGAGTCCACCATACCTTCCTATATGCGGTATCTACCTGCCATTCCAACTAATTAGTATGTGCCAAACTCTAAACCTTCAAATGAAATTTTGTTTTGTATGCTCGAATAGCTCATGTATCAACTAGGGCTATCTGTATTTTCCATGCTAGGCGTCTCAAGAGGAGTGGACTCCGCTCCTCACTCACGAGAAAATGGCTGGTCACCGGGATGCCCAGTCCCATGTTGGGAACCGCCTATAATGTTTGTAGCATGGAAGATATCGACATCTCTCGGTTGTTATGTTGACAATGAAAGTATGCCACTCAAAATATTATTCATCTCTATTTCAAAATCGAGCTCTAGCACCTCTACAAGTCCCTGCTTCCCTCTGCGAAGGGCCCATCTATTTACTTTTATGTTGAGTCATCATCGTCTTATTAAAAAGCACCAGCTGGAGAGCACCGCTGTCATTTGCATCCATTACTATTAATTTATATTGAGTATGACTGGATCTCTTTTACCATGAATTACAATGTCTAGTCAGTCCTTGATCTTTAAAGGTGCTCTGCATTTATGTTTTGTGGTCTCAGAAAGGGATAGCGAGATACCATCTTGTTATATCATATTATGATTGTTTTAAGAAAGTGTTGTCATCCGAGATTTATTATTATTGCTCGCTAGTTGATTATGCCATTGATATGAGTAAACATGAGACCTAAATGTTATTGTGAATATGGTTAGTTCATAATCTTTGCTGAAAACTTGAATGCTGGCTTTACATATTTGCAACAACAAGAGCGAACGGAGTTTGTAAAAGTTTTTCTTTATCACTTTCAGTTTATCAACTGAATTGCTTGAGGACAAGCAAAGGTTTAAGCTTGGGGGAGTTGATACGTCTCCATCGTATCTACTTTTCCAAACACTTTTGGCCTTGTTTTGGACTCTAACTTGCATGATTTGAATGGAACTAACCCGGACTGACGCTATTTTCAGCAGAATTGCCATGGTGTTATTTTTGTGCAGAAATAAAAGTTCTCAGAATGACCTGAAACTTCACGGAGATTATTTTGGGAATATATAAAAAATGCTAGCGAAAGCATCAAGGCCACGGGCCCACACCCTATCCACGAGGGTGGGGACGCGCCTACCCCCCTAGGCACGCCCCCTGCCTCGTGGGCCCCCTGGTGCTCCACCGACCTCAACTCCAACTCCATATATTCACGTTCGGGGAGAAAAAAATCAGAGAGAAGGATTCATCGTGTTTTACGATACGGAGCCGCCGCCAAGCCCTAATCTCTCTCGGGAGGGCTGATCTGGAGTCCGTTCGGGGCTCTGAAGAGGGGAATCCATCGCCGTCGTCATCATCAACCTTCCTCCATCACCAATTTCATGATGCTCACCGCCGTGCTTGAGTAATTCCATCGTAGGCTTGCTGGACGGTGATGGATTGGATGAGATTTATCATGTAATCGAGTTAGTTTTGTTAGGGTTTGATCCCTCGTATCCACTATGTTCTGAGATTGTTGTTGCTATGACTTTGCTATGCTTAATGCTTGTCACTAGGGCCTGAGTGCCATGATTTCAGATCTGAACCTATTATGTTTTCGTGAATATATGTGAGTTCTTGATCCTATCTTGCAAGGCTATAGTCACCCATTATGTGTTATGATCCGTTAACCCCGAAGTGACAATAATCGGGATACTTACCGGTGATGACCGTAGTTTGAGGAGTTCATGTATTCACTATGCGTTAATGCTTTGGTCCGGTACTCTATTAAAAGGAGGCCTTAATATCCCTTAGTTTCCAATAGGACCCCGCTGCCACAGGAGGGTAGGACAAAAGATGTCATGCAAGTTCTTTTCCATAAGCACGTATGACTATATTCGGAATACAAGCCTACATTACATTGATGATTTGGAGCTAGTTCTGTGTCACCCTATGTTATAACTATTGCATGAGGAATCGCATCCGACATAATTATCCATCACCGATCCAATGCCTACGAGCTTTTCACATATTGTTCTCCGCTTAGTTACTTTGCCGTTGCCACTGTTACAATTACTACAAAACTGCTACTGTTACTTTTATCACCATTATCGTTACTTCCATACTACTTTGCTACTAAATACTTTGCTGCGGATATTAAGTTATCTAGGTGTGGTTGAATTGACAACTCAACTGCTAATACTTGAGAATATTCTTTGGCTCCCCTTGTGTCGAATCAATAAATTTGGGTTGAATACTCTACCCTCGAAAACTGTTGCGATCCCCTATACTTGTGGGTTATCAATGCAAATAATCTTAATGCAAAATAACATCACTTTATATTTCCGTTTGTGATAAAGACCTTTGTTGTGCAGTCCATCGCTTTTATTTATGCCATATCTTAAGTTTGTATAAAGCTTATTTTCTTCATACTAATAGATCATACATATTTAGAGAGCAATTTTTATTGCTTGCACCGATGACAACCTACTTGAAGGATCTTACTCAATCCATAGGTAGGTATAGTGGACTCTCATGGCAAAACTGGGTTTAGGGATATTTGGAAGCAGAAGTAGCATCTCTACTTGGTGCAAAGAATTTGGCTAGCATGAGAGGGAAAGGCAAGCTCAACATGTTGGATGATCCAAGACAATATAACTTCTATTCAGATATAAGAAAACATAACCTATTATGTTGTCTTCCTTGTCCAACATCAACTTTTTAGCATGTCATATTTTAATGAGTGCTCACAATTACAAAAGATGTCCAAGATAGTATATTTATATGTGAAGCCTCTCTTTCTTTATTACTTCCTATTAATGGCAACAATGACCAAAACTATGTTTGTCAACTCTCAACAACTTTTATTCATCATACTCTTTATATGTGAAATCATTACTCTCCATAAGATCAATATATGACCTTTTTATTTCTTTTTATTCTTTCTTTTATTTAATACCCTCAAGATCATAGCAAGAAAGCAAAGCCCTCAACTCAAAACTACTCTTTATTATATATAGCTCACAGACTCGATTACATAGATAGAGATCGAAGCAAAACTCAAAGCTAGATCATACTAAAAACTTTATTCCACTAGATCAAGATATAACCAAAAGGATCGAACTAAGAAAAACAATAAAGATAAATATGTGGTGATGATACGATACCGGGACACCTCCCCCAAGATTGGCAGTTGCCAAGGGGAGTGCCCATACCCATGTGTTTATGTCTCTTTCTTCGGGGGTGATGATGTGATAGTCTTGGCGATGATGCCCCTTAGGATGCGGTTCTCTTCCTCGAGCTTATTAATTTGCTGCTTAAAATCCATTACTTCCTTGCGAAGTTTACCCGTGACGGCTAGAGCTCCATCCACCCATGGATGTTTCCTAGCTACGGGGGAAAAAGCAACACTCTTTTTATATTTTCATAAGAGAGAAATCTAGCATTGGGAGGAATAACCGAATTTGGTATTGCTGAGCTCTGAAGTTCCCCCAGCATGAATCTGGTTTGAAGACAAGAGGTGACTTCTTGATCCTCTTCCATGTCATCCACCCTTTTCAAATCAGCCTCCATCTCTTCCTTCGTTGACTTCCCGAAGTGGTCAGCTTCGCTGTATGCCCTTGGGCCTGGTGTCGGGTGAGATACCCGACTCTCCCCGACCGACTCTTGCGAAGACATCTCGCTCTAAATCTGTTGCAGAAACAACTCAAAACAAAAACAGGGGATATTGTCTTGTCGTGGTATGGTGGTCAAAACCTTCGGGAGATTATCTAATGAATTTTTACCGACCATAAGAAGTATCGTGCAAGAAAACGGAGTCCTGAGGGCACACGAGGTGGCCACAAGGACGGGGGGCACGCCCAGGGGGTAGGGCGCGCCCTCCACCCTTGTGGACGCCTCATGTATCTTTCTGACTACTTTTAATTTTCTGAATTTTATAAATATTCCAAAACGGAGAAATTTTATCATTGGAAACGTTTTCGAGTCGGTTTACTTACCATACCACATACCTATTCCTTTTCGGAGTCTGAAACGTTCTGGAAAGTGTCCCTTATGTACTCCTCCGGTGTTACTTTAACATCCCAAATTTTCAATTTGGAATATTATGCATTAGATCATCATTGGATATCATATTTTTATTTGCATTTTGGTTGATCCTAGAAATTCTACGCAACTCAAGTACCCACGGAGAGAGTTGGGGATTTCGTTATTTTCATATTCGAGTTTTTCTCGAATTTTGAAAAGAGGATCGTTTGATTTTAATTATTTTTTTCTAAAATATTTCTTTTATTAAAAATAAAAGAGAGAGGATAAAATGACTTCCTCAAAATAAAGAAATATCAGAGATTTAATATTAAAAGCAAATAAGATTTTTATTCGGAGTTTTGTCGCTATTTTATTTGAATTAGGAAAATATGCGTTTTCCAAAATTGCATTTTAGTCCCAAATAAATGTTCACCTTGTCCGGCCTATTTTTAGAGGACGGGGAAAATTTATTTCGGGATTTTTGGAGTCCGTTTCGTATTTCTTTTCTTTCTTTTTCTGCACGTCGAAATTATTTTAAAAAAAGTCAAACCGACTTCGGGCCGTACCCGGCCAGGACTCTTCGTGCCGGCCCCTTTATAAGCCGCACGCCGGCGCCGCCACCCCTCGCCGCCCCGCCGCCCATCGCCGCCGCCGCGCCGCCGCCTGCCGGAGTTCGAGGTAGCCGCCGGTTTTTTTAAAAAAACCGCTCGGTTTTATTTCGTAAACCCTAGTTTTCGTTTTTTAGATCGGTTCGGTTTATTTTTATTGGTTTAGTTATTTAGCGAACGTTCATCTGTACGTTTGTTTTAACGAACTTTTCACCATTTAGTCGCAGACAGCGAACGTTCGTTCGTTAGCCTGTTCGTCAGTTTTTCTTTTTCTCGGATTTTCCGCGATTATTTTCGATCGCGATTTCTGATCTGATTTTCGTTCTAGTATAACTTTTCGCTCGTTTATCGGAATCAGGCGATTCAAGCGCCTAGAGTTTCATCTCGAAACACTCTTTCTGTTTAACCAACTTAAACAAGTTTTTGCTACTGTAAAATTTGACTTTAGTCCAGATTATTAAACGAAGCTTGTTTCTTTCGCCGTTTGAGTTTTGTTGCTTCGTTTGATTTGATTCTTTTTGCAAACCGGTGTTCTTAAGTTGAACTTTCTGGTTAGATCTCTTATTTGAGTTTTACCCGTGCCCTTGCTTGATTGCTTATTGTATGTTTGTTTGTTTGTTTGCGATAGAGTACCCGGAGTGAGAAGCGTGCTACTACGAGTCTCTAGGTTTCGCGGATCATCAGCAAGGCAAGTAACACTTTGATCATACCTCTTTACTACCCAGTTTTACTACATTAGATCAATCCCCAAACAATTGCATGGTTAGGATCTGTATTAAATTGTGGGTTGAGAAGTAGCTGAGGTAGTACCTATTCACCTGGTTATTGTCAAACCCTGGGAGTTACTTCTACGTTATGATTATATTGCTATGCTATGCTCGTAGACGTGGATTGGGTTTGAGTGTATTCGTGACAGATGCGAGATTGTTAATTAATGGTTAAACTTAAGGTGGCAACTTAAATACACACCTGGGTGGATTGAGGCACCTGGGGTACCCAGTGATTGCCTGTATTTTTTTGGAAATCCCGGGGTACCGTGTGATTCTCCTATGGACCGCCACCCAAGCTCAAAGGGATCATGAGATTATTCATACTAGAAACTTCTGTGTGCAGCCAAAAGCTATTATGGGCTCTAGCATAGTTGATTAAGTCGCGTGAACTCTTCCAGTCGTAGACTAGCAGATGTAGGGGATGTAGGTGGTACGGTCTACCCATCGTAAGGTGTTAACGCTTCTGAAAGACTGTGTCTCGGTCATCCATTTCTCAAACATCATGTAGTGCGAGAAATCAAACGGAGGAGATCGAGTCTGGTGGGGAAAAGTGCTCAAACCTCTGCAGAGTGTACAAACTAATCATGGTTAGCCGTGTCCCCGGTTATGGACATCTTGAGTATCTGGTTCTTGGATTATAATGTTGATCTCATCACTACTTAATTAATTTGATGGGTTGTTAATGATTACTTTTAATTGGGATTGAGAGGGGGTTTACCTTCTCAATATTTTGAACAAACTTTGTAGTTAAATAAAACTTATTCCTTTGCAGTAGGGAAAAATTGGCTTTTCGCAAAACATATTAACCCTACAGCCTCCACCAGCCATATATGCATGTAGTGATAGCATTATTCTGTTCATTATCCTTTTGTGTTACAGTGCCAGCATATTCCATGTGCTGACCCGTTTTCGGGCTGCAGCGTATCATGTTGTAGACTTTTCAGACGACGAGTAAGGAGCCTTAGGTCGTGGTCTTTCATTCAGTGATGTCGTTGGAGTTGATGGACTCACTTTATGTTCTAAGCCTTCCGCTGTTATTGTTTTAGATGGCCTTAAGCCATATTTATTGTAATGAGTTCTCTTTTGAGACATTTGATGTAATAAGTGTGTGATTGCTACTCTGTTATAAATCCTTCAAGTACTGTGTGTGTCAGCATTACCGATCCAGGGATGACACTTATGCAAAGAGATCAGACTGTTTGATGTTTGGTCGCTACAAAGATGGTATCAGAGCACACGCTAACTGTAGGACACGATCACTAAGCTAAAGCCCTAGATCACTACTCTCTTCTCATTTCTAACTCCTCTCCATTTTCTACTCTTTAGGATGGCGGATGCAAGGATCAAGTTCATGCAACCGGATGAAGACACCCCTTTTGGATGCCACTTGAAGGAAGTCACTAAGTACCTGAACATTGGAATACCAAGCTTCACCTGGACTTACAACGCCACTTTACCAGAAGAGGAGCGCTGGATGATTCAAGTTCAAGTTCCAGGAAGGACATTCACGCTAGTCACTGAGCCCATAGAGTTTTCCTTCGATGCCCCAACCTGGAGTTTAGGAAAGAGTATGGCAGCTCACATCACCATGGGACGCATTGGAGAAGTTTACCACAATGATCTCAAGGATACAATCTATCGAATTTGTGGGCGCTGAGATGAGAAATGGGAGCTGATCAATACCAGGAAGGATAGATTGATTGCCTCTTTCATCCAGGTGTTAAACCAGCACATTTGACGCCAGGAGAACCAGATGTGCGCAGGCATGACAGATTTGAAGAAACCAATGACAAGGATCACGGAACTAGAGGAAGAACTCAAGGCTACACGCGAGGATTATATGGAGGAAATCTTCGAACTAGTGGAGAAGAATGGCGACCTGGCAAAGAAGCTAGGAGTTTTCATGGGAGACCCTGCGCCAGGAGGAGAAGATGACAGTTCCACTTGCCCGGAGAACTACATCATCATCGACGACACCGACTCGGACCCTGACGATAGCGATGATGACTATGTTGATGAAGCTGGAGCAGATATTATGTAGTCTTCGACCGATCAATTTTTCTAGTAGACCACCAAATCAGTAGTAGTATTCCACCATGTATATAGCATAGTCCAAACACTTTTGTAACGATAGTTCTAGACCGATTGTATGCCTTTGTTTGATTGATTGAGTGATATGTTTGTGTTTGTATCATGTGCATATGGGTAGTGTTTCCCCACTAGACCTCATTCTACTCTGTTTTCTCATCTTTTCTAAACCCAACAGATGCCTCCGAGACGCGACAATGGATTTGCTTTTCCACCGGAGCTCACTCAGTTGATCCAGCAGCAAAATGCATTGATGCAGATACTAGTCCAGAATGAGAACCAGGGGAACAACAACAACAACAACCCACCACCACCCCCACCAGTTGACCACTTAGCCCGTTTTCTTAGGCTGAATCCGCCAGTGTTCTCCAGTAGCACCGAGCTGATTGTTGCAGATGATTGGCTTTGCAAGATTGAAAGGGACTTGACCACTTCAGGATGCATAGATGCGGAGAGAGTGCGTTTTGCCGCACATCAGCTTGATGGACCCGCAGCATTTTGGTGGGAGAATTTCATAGTCACTTACCCTATTGACACTGTGGCATGGGACCAGTTCCAGCAGGCTTTTCGCACTGCCCATGTTTCAGCAGGAGCTATGGCCATGAAGAAGCATGAGTTTCGCAACTTACGCCAAGGAGGGCACACTGTTGGCCAATATGTGGATGAGTTTAGTAAGTTAGCACGTTATGCCCCAGATGATGTCGCTACAGATGCAGCTAAGAAGGAGAAGTTTCTGGAAGGACTAAATGATGATCTGAGCATGCAGTTAATGGTGGCAAATTTCAATAACTATCAGGAGTTGGTGGATACAGCTCTCATGCTCGAAGGGAAGCAGCAGCAGATTGACAGCCGCAAGAGGAAGTATGGACAAGGGAAGTATAATTCTGGAGCCCAGCAGAGACCCCGTTACACCCCGAACTTGGGAGGACTCGTTCATAACCATGGAGGCCACACTCATAATGGAGGAAGTTCGCACAATCATGGTGGCCCCAAGAATGGTAATGGTAATGGAGGATGTAGCGGACAGAACCGTTCCAACCCGGCAACACCCGCCAAGAAGGATCTAAGCCACGTGACGTGCTACAAATGCCAGAAGACCGGACATTACGCCAATGAATGTCCTGAAGCCAAAAATGGAAATGGCAATGGAAGCTCTGGGAAGAAGCCCAACCCTTTCAGCAGGGGACAAGTGAACCACGTTAACGTGGAGGAGGTTGAAGCCCAGCCAGATGCAGTAATAGGTAAGTTTTTGGTTAAGTCATTTACTGCAGTCGTACTTTTTGATACTGGTGCATCGCATTCATACATATCAAGGGGATTCGTGGATAAGTTTAAACTGCCAACCCAAGCCCTTAGGTCACCCATGTTAGTAACCTCGCCAGGAGCAGAGTATATGGCTAGCCTATGGTGTGATCGGTTACCATTAAGGATTGGTAACTACTCGTTCATCTCAGACCTAATAGTATTGGAGTCACAAGGATTGGATGTGATATTAGGCATGGATTGGTTATCGAAGTATGGAGGGAACATTGACTGCGCCAGTAAGTCGATTTTGCTTACCACCCCAGAAGGAAGAAGGATCAAGTATGTATCCCGGCATGTGCCGAATAGAACTCAAGTAAATTCCTTATCAGGAGTTGTACAGGAGGAAGTACCAGTGGTGAAGGATTTTCCGGATGTATTTCCAGAAGAGTTGCCAGGCATGCCACCAGATAGAGACATTGAGTTTTTGATTGAGCTTTTGCCAGGCACAGGGCCAATATCTAAGAGACCTTACAGAATGCCCGCAAAGGATTTGGAGGAAATTAAGAAGCAGATTAAGGAGTTACTGGATAAGGGATATATTCGCCCAAGTTCATCACCTTGGGGATCACCAGTACTTCTAGTGGAGAAGAAGGATGGATCGTTAAGGATGGTTGTTGATTATCGTGGATTTAATGAGGTGATGATCAAGAACAAGTACCCACTGCCGATGATCAATGATTTGTTTGACCAGTTGCAAGGAGCTAAAGTGTTTTCTAAGATCGATCTGCGATCAGGGTACCACCAGCTGAAGATTCGAGAGCAGGACATACCTAAGACAGCTTTTATAACGAGGTACGGGCTGTATGAGTATACCGTTATGTCATTTGGTCTGACTAATGCACCTGCCTATTTTATGAATATGATGAACAAGGTGTTTATGGAGTTTTTGGATAAGTTCATTGTGGTGTTCATTGATGATATTCTGGTCTACTCGAAGAATGAAGACGAACATAAAGATCAGTTGCGTTTGGTACTTGGTAAGCTCATGGAACATCAGCTATACGCCAAGTTTAGCAAGTGTGAGTTTTGGCTGAAGGAAGTTGGATTCCTTGGACATGTTGTATCCGGAGAAGGAATAGCAGTAGACCCCACCAAGGTTGTCACTGTGACAAACTGGGAATCACCCATGACAGTTGGAGAGATCCGGAGTTTTCTTGGACTCGCAGGATACTACCGGAGGTTCATTGAGAATTTCTCAAAGATTGCAAAGCCCATGACGGAGTTGTTGAAGAAAGACACCAAATTCAATTGGACTGAGGAATGTGAGGCCAGTTTTCAGGAGTTGAAGAGACGCTTGGTTACATCACCAGTGTTGGTTCTACCAGATCAACGCAAAGATTATGAACTGTATTGTGATGCTTCACGTCGAGGACTTGGAGCCGTACTTATGCAGGAGGGAAGAGTTGTTTCATATGCCTCACGACAGCTTAAACCCCATAAGTTAAATTATGCTACGCATGATTTGGAGTTAGCAACCGTAGTGCATGCGTTGAAAACATGGAGACACTGTAGCGACCAGACCTCAAATGGTCTGTGCTGCTGTGCACCAGTGTCAGCCCTGGATCAGTAATGCTGACACGCACAGTACAAATGGAGGATTTATAACAGAGTAGCAATCACACACTTATTACATCGAATATCTCCAAAGAGAATAAGTATGAAAAATATGGCTTAAGGCCATCTAAAACGATAACAGCGGAAGACTTGGAAGATAAGTGAGTCCATCAACTCCGGCGGCATCACTGAGTATAAGACCACGACCTAAGGCACCTTACTCGTAGTCTGAAAAGTCTGCAACATGAAATGTTGCAGCCAGAAAACAGGTCAGCACATGGAATATGCTGGCAATGTAACACATAGAGAAATAATGAACAGTAATAATACTATACTACATGCATATAAGGCTGGTGGAAAGCTCTATGGTTAAAGTTTTTGCGGAAAGCCAATTTTTCCCTACTGCAAAGGAATAAATTTTATTTAACTATCATGGTGGTTGTTAAACATTGAGATGGTTGACAGCATCTCAATCCCAATTAGGTGTCATCAATAACCCAACAAAATTAATTAAAATTAACATGGTGATGAGATTCACATGATAATCCAGGTACTAGATACTCAAATTGTCCATAACCGGGGACACGGCTAACCATGATTAGTTTGTACACTCTGCAGAGGTTTGTGCACTTTTCCCCACAAGACTCGATCGCCTCCGCTTGATTCTCGCACTACATGATGTTTGAGAAACGGATGATCGAGACACAGTCTTTCAGAAGTGTTTGCACCTTACGTATGGGTAGACAGTTACACCTACTTTCCCCTACATCTACTAGTCTACCACTGTAAGAGTTCACACAACTTTATCAACTATGCTAGAGCCCATAATAGCTTGTGGCTGCACACGGAAGTTTCTAGCATGAATAATCTCATGATCCCTTTGAACCTGGGTGGCGATCCAAATGAAAACAGGCAATCCTGGAATACCCAGGTACCTCAATCCACCCAGATGTGAGTTTTAGTTGCCACCTTAAGTAAACCATTATTAACAATCTCACATCTGTCATGAATATCACTCAAACCCAATCCACGTCTACGAGCATAGCATGGCAATATAATAGCAAACGTAGAAGTAACTCCCAAGGGTTTGATAAAAGAACAGGTAATAGGTACTACCTCAACTACTTCCCAATACCCACAATTTAATTAGATCCTAATCATGCAATGTTTGAGGAATAGATCTAATGCAATAAAAACTGGGTATGGAAGGTATATGATCAAAGTGTTACTTGCCTTGCTGATGATCCGCGAAACCTAGCGATTCGAAGTAACAAGCGGCACACTCCGGGTACTCTATCGCAAACAAACAAGCAAACAATAAGTACTCATCTAATGCACAGGTAAAACTCGAATGAAAGATCCAACCAGAAAGTTCAACTTAAGAACTCCGGTTTGCAAAAAGAATCAACTCGAACGAAGCAACGAAAGTCAAACGGCGAAAGAAACAAACTTCGTTTACTAATCTGGATCTAGGTCAAATTTTACAGTAGCAAAAACTTGTTTGAGTAGGTTAAACGGAAAGAGAATTTCGAGACGAAACTCTAGGCGCTTGAATCGCCTGATTCCGATAAACGAGCGAAAAATTAAACAGAAACGAAGATTCGATCAGAAATCGAGATCTGAGATAATTGCGGAAAAATCCGATGAAAAATAAAAACGGACGAACGGTTAAAGAACGGACGTTCGTTAACAGAGAAAATCCTACGAACGCGTTCGTTAAAACGAACGGGTCGGTGAACGTTCACAAAATAACAAAACCGAAGAAATAAACCGATCTAGGGTTTTTTTTAAACGAACGGTTTTTTTTAACAAAACCGGCAACGACGACGAGGTATACCTCGTTGGGGCAGGGCTCCGGCGAGGGCGGCGGGGTGCGGCGGGGTGCGGCGGGGCTCAGGGGCTC